>NC_048228.1:46990049-47020249 GCF_002007445.2 Ailuropoda melanoleuca | reverse complement strand
TTGGCGAGAGTGGGCATCCTTGTCGTGTTCCTGATCTTAAGGGAAAGGCTTCCAGCTTTTCCCCATTGATAAGAATGTTTGCAGTAGGCTTTTCATAGATGGC
Source organism: Ailuropoda melanoleuca (assembly GCF_002007445.2). Classification (NCBI taxonomy): domain Eukaryota; kingdom Metazoa; phylum Chordata; class Mammalia; order Carnivora; family Ursidae; genus Ailuropoda; species Ailuropoda melanoleuca. The sequence goes on along the minus strand of NC_048228.1, from coordinate 47,020,146 downwards.
TTTTATGAGATTGAGAAAGTACATTTCTATATTATTAAGAGACTACATAATCCAACGGACCACAGAGCTCGATCCTTGAGTCTTTTCCTTTGACTTCTTCATTTATTAAAGTTAACCTTTCCCTTTTCCATAAATAAGATGGATGCTCTAAGAGAAATGCAGAAGTTGCCAGAATTACGCTCAGGCTATGAACTGAGAATGTCCACTTTACCTCTTTCAACTGAAAAATCACAAATGACACCAGGTGCAATCTGTCAAGTTACCTGTAAAATCAAGTTTTGATGAAAGAGATTGAATTGGCCATAGAAAGAAGCTTCTCTGTCTCCCCCCCTCTTTTTTAAGACTACTGTTAGATGTGCTCACATTTGGTTTCATGATTCTTCTTTATGACAGAGCCAACTTATAAGCTGAGAAGGGCTTGGCTGAAGCACATTCCTTTCCTCCCATAAATGATGCCCCAGATCATACGCCATTCCGAGCGGTACCATATGAAGCGGATCACACAATTATTACGGTCCATTCATCATGGTTGGTTTCAACTGCTGAGTTTGGAAACCATACAAGGATCAGATTCTAGCTGGAGTACTTAGGAAGGAGAGAGATATGGCCTCTACGTTTATTGCTCCTGTACTCCTTTTTACATTTTAACGTCGTAAATATTCCTTCTGCTGTAGATAAAAGATCTCTCTATTTTCCTGTCTCTTTCTTCCCTCCTACCTTCCCTCTTTCCCTCTTACTCTAACATATCTCCAAGAATTATTAAATCAGAAAAGCTCATTTGAGAGTTTCATGTAAACTTTCATTTTTGTTGAGACAGAGGTCAACCAATAATGCCAGGTTTCATTCATATGCTTTTAATAAACCTTGATACATATACGTGGCTATCAGTACAACTCATATGCGCATGTGCACAGATATATACCCCCTCCCCACACACAGCTTTGCCACCTCAATAGAAAGACCACTTCCTTCTCTTTCGCTGACACATGGTGTTGGAGGTAGTCAGGTGGGCCAGGACTAGACGGTGAAGTAGGAAGTATTGGACTGGAGGAAACAAGACCTCCTCTAGTTAAAGATGCACAGTACTTTCTACCTAGCATCGTAGAATAACTGATTGTTTTCAGGGAACATAGAGATATAATGCTGGATTTCAAAAAAAAAATCTCTTTTACAACTGGCAGATGGGGTTGAAAAATGATATTGTGATTTGGTAAGCAGAGCTTACACAGGTCCTCTCTCATTTGAGTCTATGTGGCTTGTGAAGACTATTTTTCAGTTATAACAGCTATTTAAAATCATATATTGAAGCACATTGAATTTAAAACCATAGCCTTGAATTGTTGTACCACAAAGGGTTAAACCAAGTTAAAAAAATCCTATTATTCTCAATTAAAATGTTAATATCAGTGAGAGCAAAATTATTTGAAGTATTGATGAATATTGTTTAACACACTGTAAACTACATCTTATCTCCCTTTCAATCTCCATTTCATGTATATTTATAGTGGATATTAAATATTATATAATATGTATTATATATAAGTATTACATAATCTATTATATATAATTTATTACATGTTATATATAATCTATTATATATAAATCTATTGCTATTTCATGTTGATAAAGGAAGACCCTTTATGTAGGAGACAATCTGTGACAGTAAACTAGTAACAATAAAGATCTGAAGTAAAGGAATTAGGATATTAGGTTTATCCACAAGCAAAGGAAGTTATAGTCCTTTTTTTTTTTTTTTAAACGGACTAACGAAATCCCCTACAAATCTTCCTGAGTACTTATAAGGTGATTGCTTTAATTCAGCAAGAGAGATGCAAAGGGTATATATCAAGGTAAGTTCTCCAACTATGAGTTGTGAAGTATTTCAAATACCTATTAAGAGTCTGATAGGTAGAGTTCCTTATGATATAATTTGTGTGGTTCCTATGAGACTTGCGGAGTTAGATTCCTAAGAGACTTCTCAAATTCCATTTTATGCCCACTGACTATCATTCCTCTTGTTCTCTTTTCTCCCATCGTATCTGGATATAAACAAATTTCAAGTGGGAGAAATTGCAAACAAAAAAAAAAGAAAAGATGGCTGGATCAATAGGTATATAGAAGTATAGGTATATGGATGAGAAATTCTTGAACACCCTGGCCAAAGTCTTCATACTTTTTGAAATCAACCCTATTAATAAAAACTTATTTGAGCCCGCACCCCTAATTTTAGATCTTTATAAATTTCATAAATTTACTATTGTACCAATATAAAATTATCAGTAATATATACTAAAATAAAGTAAAATGTTTTGTATTGATTTACAGCATATCCAGTGGGACATTTTCCTTATATTAGGGCTTTAATTTGCCTTATCTTCCCCTATCTTTCATCAGGTGTGGGGTGTAATTTTTGTTCACTGAACACTTTTGAGCTCTTATGACTTCCTAAGTACTATGCTAAGAGCTCTAGGTGATACATAGATAAAATGGGCTTGTCATATCTATCCAGTGTGTGCCTAGTGCCTCTGAAAAAGATACACACACCCTGGATATAATAGCAGATTTTGAATTAATGTGGGCATGTGGTTCAATGTAAGTTGTGGTTTGTTACCTGCTAATCCTCTGTCCAGATAGTACTGCCCACCTGGAAGTAAAGGAGATAATAAAATAAAAGCTAATGTATAAAAGTTGGAAATTTTATTTATGTTCATATGCATAAAATGTATATATATCAAATACATATGCTATATTATATCATACATATAAATGTATAGCATATATATGAAATATGTATGTGCCTATGTGCTTTCTATATAGCATATATTGTATATATAAAATATAATCTATATTATATATTTATCTTTTAAATTTGAAGTTTCATTAATGTTACTAGTAACAGTATCAATGTATATGTTATAAATGAGGAAACTGTAGCATATTATGAGCTCTTAAATATAATTAAATGTGAGTATAAGACATACAAATTATTAAGATTTTCAGATAGGCTAAGAGCAGGAATAAGATTCAAAGTCGTGGCGCCTGGGTGGCTCAGTAGTTTGGGCATTTAACTTTTGATTTTGGTTAGGGTCTTGATCTCAGGGTCGTGAGATTGAGCCCCTTGTAGGGCTCTGTGACGGGCATGGAGTCTGGTTGGAATTCTCTCTCTGCCCCTCCCCCCCCCCAATGATTCAAAGTCTATTTGAGAACTATGTGCCAAGCATTATGCTAAATTTTTCTATGTGCATTTTCTCACCTCATCCTTTAAAATATTTCATAAACTAAGTACTTTCTATTGCTTTTAGCTTACAAATAAAAAACAGGCTTAAGGGAGACTTTAAGATTTACCCAATATGACATAGTCACAAAAGAATAGATCTAAGATTAAAAGTCCAATCAAGATTAAAAGTCGGACCATTCTGGATAATAGCTAAGGCTCTGGAGTCAATTCTAGATTGATTTTTCTACCTCTTTACTAATAAGGATGCTCCAGTGCTTCATTGAGATGAAAATCAACAGCATTTCAATACAGTTTATGGGGGCATGTTCGGATAAGTCACTTGTAAGTAAGCATTCTTGTGGTTTGCTTATTATGAATTAATGATAACATAGACTATCAGCTCTGCCAAATTTTAATATACATTCAATAATTGTTTTTATAACAGTTAAACCTTGGTCTTAAAAAATGTGCGAGTGGGTAATTGTCAAAAATATGAAATACAGCCAGCCAGATGAGAAGACTAATTGCCTAAACTTTCCCTGCAATTATATATATTTCCTTTATACAAGCACATAGTACAAACGATCTCGGCACAGCGCGGACATGGTCACAGATTCATCTATTTCTTTCTGACGAGGGATTTTAACCTTGCCCTAAGTACGGCATCTCTCTCTCTGCGTCTCTCTCCTAATTTCCAGATAAAATTCCTTAGAAGAGATAATATCTTCTTAGGGAAACTTCATGGTTGCTCTCTCTGCAATATTCCTTGGTTCTGGAGGCCACATCCTGGGGTCAGTGGGTGACCGTGAACTCAGTCCCGTCTGTGGTAATATACTCTAACCCTCAGCTGAGTTCCTTTAATAAGTGCCTCAGAAACGTAATCCTAGTGAAGACAGCCATGTGTGAATGAGGGATGGATTTTGTACAGAGACAGAGAGACATGTTGAAAGCCTCAGTGTTCACAGGACCCGTTATATCATTCTTCACTAATTTTTATTGCTTTGCTATCAGTTTTGTGCCAGATGCCGTGGTTTTTTTTACTCAGTGTGTTGCAAAGTGATCATGGGAGCAATTTCCCATGTAGATGGGAAATGTAGCCAGCAAAGTGGCAGGTATTTACATTTTGAAATATGGCGGAGACATACATTAAAAATTTAATTGGTCTTTTGTGGACTGATGTTCTATTGCCTTATTTATATTAGTACAAATTTACTGCTCAGTGATAAGACATCACTCTTCTGTACTTCTGATTTCTGTGTAAAATCATTTTATAAAGAAATTTGTCTTATATTATTGAATCAAAGACTACTGACCCTGTGATTAGGTAATATAATCCTTTCAAAATAAATGGTATTACATTTCTATTTTTGCAAAAAGCAGTAGTTTTACTGTGAAGGAGTAAAGTGGTCAGAAAAAACAATCGTCCAAGCAATTTATATTGAAGAACAGAAAACAAAAAGAGGAAAAAAGGAATTTTTTATTAGAGATAATCATACATTAGTGAAAAGTAGATTTTGACAAAAATGAAAAATCCAAATAATTGTCTAAGTTTTACACCTGGACATAATACATTCAGCTGTTTCAGTTAGCACTAAAATACTGGCAATTATTATTTAAAAAGCATTCCTACGAAGTAAAATGATTTCTATTTGAGATGACATAATTTTGTATATAGAAAATATGAAGGAATCCACCAAGGAACTATTAGAACTAATGAACAAATTCAGCCAGGTTTTGGCAACAAGATCAAGACATAAAAATCAATACATTGTGGGTATATATGAGAGTTTATATTCTACTATACCCTTGTAATTACCAATTCAAAAATGAAGTCAAGAAAACAATTTCAGGGTGCCTGGGTGGCTCAGTCAGTTGGGCGTCCAACTCTTGATTTCAGCTCAGGTTGTGATCTTGGGGTCGCAGGATTGAGCTCTGCTCATCGTGGAGTCTGCTTGGAATTCTCTCTCTCCTTCTCGCTCTGCCCCTCCCCCCACTCTCTCTCTATCTAAATGGATAAATAAAATCTTAAAAAAATTCTTAAAAAAACCCAATTTCATTCAAGATAACAAAAAAACAAAATACTTAGGAATAAATTTAATAAAATATGCAAAACTAATACTCTGAAAACTGTAAAATATTTTAAAAAGAAACTAATGATCTAAGTAAACACAAAGATATCTTGTGTTCATGAATTGGACGTTAATTTTACTAAGATGGCAATAATCCCCAACTTGATCTATAAATTCAATACAATCCCTATCAGAATCCCAGCTGGCTTCTTTGCAGAAACTGACATGCTGATCCCAAAATGCATATAGAAATGCCAAGCATCCAAAATAGCCAAAGCAAGTTTGAAAAAAGAAAAAGTTGGAAGATTTATATTTTCCAATTTTAAAACTTACTACAAAACAACAGTAATCAAGACAGCATAGTATTGACATAAAGATAGACATATAGATCCATAGAATAGAATTGAAAGTCTAGAATCAACCCAGATAGCTATGGTCAATTGCTTTTCAATGAGTGACGAGACCATTCAATATGGAAAAAGAGTCTTTTCGCTAAATGGTACTAGAACAACTCTTTTTCCACCTTGAAAGGACTGAAGTTGGACTAATTCAATATTGCATGTAAAAATTAATTTGAAATATATGAAAGACCTAAGTATAAAAGCTAAAACTATACAACTCTTAGAAGAAAGCATAGAGATTAATCTTCATGAGCATGGATTTGGCAACTGTTTCTTAGATACACTACAGAAACTTAACAAAAAAAGAGACTACCAAAATTAAAATTTTTTGTACTTCAGAGGATGCTATCAAAAGAGTGAAAAGACAACTCATTAATGAGAGAAATTATTTGCAAATCGTGTATCTGGTAAGTGGGTGGTATTTAGACTATAGAAAGGACTCCTGCAACTTAATACTAAAAAGACAACCATTTAATAAATGGACAAAGCTTATTAATAGACATCTCTCCACAGAAGTCATACAAAGGGCCAGTAGGCACATGAAAAAATGTTCAGTATAATTAGTTGTCAGGGAAATGCATATCAAAACCACGCTGAGATACCACTTTGCATTCTCTAGGGTGGCTCTAATCAGAAAGTTAAATAGTAACAAGTCTTGGTGAGGATATAAAGAAGTCAGAATCCTCATTACATAGCTGGTGGGAATGTCAAATGGTGCAGCCATTTTGGGAAGCAATGTGGCAGTTCTTAAAAAAGTTAAACATGGAGTTACCCTTTGGCCCAAGAATTCCACTCCTAGGTATACATTCAAGAGCAATAAAAACATATACATCAAAGATAGGTGCACCAATTTTCACAGAAGCATTATTCATAATAGCCAAAGGGTGAAAACAACCCAAACATCCATCAACTAATAAATGGAAAAATAAAATGCGGTGTGATCCATATAGTGGAATGTTATTCAGCCAGAAATATAAAGTACTGATACATGTTATAACATAAATGGACCATAAAAATATTATACTAAGCAAAAAGTCACAAAATACCACACATTATGAGATTCCATTCATATAAAATGTTCAGAATAGGCAAATCTACAAAGGCAAAGTAAATTAGTGGTTGCCTATGATTGGGGTGGGAGTCTGGGTGGGTGGGCTGATAAGGCTGCACGGTTTCTTTGGACAGTGATATAATGCTCTGAAACTGATTGTGTTGCTTGGTTGCACGACTCTGAATATACTAAAAACCACTGATTTATACACTCTCGATTTGTGAATTGTGTGGTATATGACTTATACTTCAATAAAGCTGGTATCCAAAAAAGTATTATTTCTGAAGCAACAATCACATGCTTTTAATATTAAGTATCTAGCCCTTTCAATATGGATTTTCCAGTTATATCTGTGCAAGATAAGGAAACATTTTTGACTGTTTTTTGAAGAGAACTTTATTTGGTCTGGATAAATAAACATCCACCATACTTTCAAAGTACAGATTCATTTAAACTTTGGTTTGTCCTTTATTAGCGTTGTGAAGTTAATGGTTGCAAAGGTCAAGGGATGTGAAATTGGAGAACAAATTCTTTAGACATTTTTCTTTCTTAGACAGGTGCACCCTATCTAGAGAAACAGTTGCTGTAACCCTCATATCCATTTTTTTGTTGATATTTCAGTAGAAAATACTATTTTCAGAAAGTATTGTCTTGCTAGTGAGTTATACATTTACAACCTATCATTCTTGCCCAGCTATGAAAATAATCTTAGGGCATCACACCAGAATCCCGAAGAGCTGGTGTAAGAGCCAATTGTGTTTGCCTCTTGTCTCTCTTTTGCCTCTGAGCCCTTCTACTTAATAAATCTGAAAAAATGTATTAGTCACAGTGGTTTTGTGTTCTGCTTTCCTAAAGCTCTGTTCTAAGTGAGCTGTTGCACTTCTGAACTAAAATTTCCCTGCTCTTTGCCATCTTTCACCCTGTGCTTTTCCAGACCTAAAATGTCAAAGTATCAAGCAGATGGAATTACATTTGGAACATTGGTTTGGTAGAGAATGACTCCATGATTCTAGCAGATCTGTAGTTGTATTATTTTTAAAAACAATGGACTGTTAATAAAAGACTTACTGAATCCACTCCTCTGTCTCAAGTAACTACTATGTTTAGATTGAATATTGGATACTGTAAAATAAAATCCGCACAGGCCATTTGCTGAGATACCTAGGAAGTGGTAGTAGGCCAGTTTTGTCTAGTAATTCTCTAGAAGAAAGAGGTTTTAGGTACACTTGGATATACTTCTATCTTTTTTTGTGTATGTGGGCTAAACAAGCTAAAATATTTCTTCTAACCCCCTTCACACAGACGGTTAGAATGGCTTTATTTTTGCCAGGGTCATTTTGTTATACCCCTACAAAGAATTGGCACTAGAATTCCCTTAACTAGACGTGCACACAATCACATTTCTGTGACTGAGAGGGGTGTCTTTTTGTTTTTTCCCCCTTCCCTTCACATGTCGTCTGAATGCATTGTTGAATACGGCTAGGGAAAACACGGGAATGAGCGCTGCCAAACAACTGAGCAGGAATCAGGAATCTTCTGGCTCTTTCTCTGGTTTGGGGTAATAGTTCCATCCTTCAGTAAATATTTACAAGCCAATACTACCTGCAAGATACTGTCTAGGTGCCTAAACTCATTTGATTTCACTTTTTTAAATCTGTAGAATGAAACATGATCTGTAAGCTATAAACTTAATTATTCTATGATCCAGAGAACAGAGATTAACACATTTGACCTTTTTCTTCCAAAGACATCACAATTTTTACCTGTATTTATGCACTTAATACAATGTGTTCTCATTCGCTGAGATGGTCTCTATTTTTCTAAGTGTTGTTAATAAAGTCTCATACATGTCTTGAACTAAATTGAAAGTCACTCTAAATGAATATTGTGCCTACGTGTACATGGCACTCCCATAATGTCACCAGTTGCAGGGGTGGGGGTTGGAGAGGATGAGGCTAGGGTTCCTTAATTTTAAGGGTACCTGACTTTTCTTGCCCTGCCCCTCCCAATTTGAGGAGTTAAGTGACCAAAAGAACATGTCCACCCAGACCTGGATCCCTTCCTTTTAGCTACCAGGTTTCCAGAATTTCCCATTAACAGGGCCTCCCCACTGCAGGTGTATGGGGTGGTCAGGTTGGGCTCAGAGCCAGATTAAACCTTCAGGCTGGGGTGTCCACAGTGTGTGCATCAGGAATGGGAGGAGAAGGGAGAGTGGACTCAAGGCTATGCAAATTTTGAGTCTGTGGCCTGGGAGTAGATATTAACTATTCTTTATAAGACATTCTCCTCTGTGTACATTTCCATGGTTGCTTCCTCTGTTCGGCAAGGAACGCACATTTGCAGAACTAATTAACTGTAAACCCTGCCAAAATGGTCAAGTAGGTTAAGATCTGCTCTGCCCCTTCTTTATTCATCTCTCAGTCATATTGGTGATTTCTTCCCAACATATGCCCATGTTTATTACAGGCTGTTCTTAGTCCTTCCACTGCCATGGGCTACCTACCTGGACTGGGCCCTTTCCTTCTGTATACCTCATCCCTCCCTACCCCAAATCAACATGGCTAGGTCTCCTTTGGTTCCAGAAAGTGCTGTGCTGCTGTAAGTAGCTTGCTTAATTAATTAAATGTATCTTTGATGATCCATTTATCAATTAATGTATTCTTTTTTCCAGGCAACAAAAGGCTTAATCTTGTTAAAACCTACTTCTGCTCAGAAGGCATGCATAAGGACAGCAGCCTCCACAGTGAAACAAAAACTCAGTATATCCTAGGTTTTAGGAATTTGAATCACTTGGTGAGGATCAGTCTTGATAGAGTTCCCTGTGTCCCTTTGGAGTTTGCTCATTCTGGTTAGTTTCCATCACTTCTGTTACCATCAGTCCTGGGCCGTTCTCCTCTGGTGCATGTACAATCTCTTGTTGCTGGTAAGAGGAAAACTTCCGTAAATCCTTCTTTCTTTCCCAGTACTAAAACAGAATAAAAGGAAGACAGATTACAAGAAACACAAAAATCTTGCTTACCAAGTGCTGTCTGCTCTGCTATAACACAGTTGTTAAAATCTTAAGAAATCTTGAGTTCTCAATTATCATGTTGGAAAACAATTATTTCAATAGGAAAAGCTAGGAGTGTGGGGTAGGAGGATACCGATTCTAAAAACAAAGTTATTTTAAGGAGCAACACTAATGATCCTTGGCTGGAATCTCAGGTAGGCTGAGGGGGGAGTTTTTGGCAGGCTTAATGCCCTTCCCACCACACCATATTATGGCCTTTGCCAGTGGGTAGAGCTGTTCCTTCAGGGCACTGCTGGCAAACAGAGAGGCAGCACTTGGATCCTGCTTTCAGTCTGCGGAGACTCAGGCAGGAGCGCCACCCACAGGAAGTTGGGCGAAATGCATTACTCAGGGAAAGATGAAGCAACATAGAAGAAAAATCCAGGCCAGAAGCAATGGTCAAGGTCATACTGGAAAAGTAGGGCAAGATATCTGGCAGAAAGGCAAAGTTAGATTGTAAATTGAAGAAAGACAAACGTCATCAGTAATAGAAAGGTTAGAAATTGGTTGGAACATGGTGTATAAATCAGGGCAATTGGTTCTGGACCAAGAACCTGAACAATGATTGGAAACAGCTGTCATCTGATGTCCTGGGTGCAGACCTCATGGATTTAGGAGCTCATGACTTAAAATGAAAAGTAGAAAACATGGTCTCTGTTTTATATAGCTCATTTATCTCAATTAACTTTACTGTTTAACTATGACTTGAAGGAATCTGTAATTTATTACCAGCGTCTCTCAATAGAACAAAGTAAGATGCAAAGGAGTTACAGGATTTGATAATGGCTCCCAATTAAATACACATAACTAGACCTTGAGTTTCTAAAATCTAAATCAGCGCTATATTATTATATGTTGGCTTCTTAGGAAAATTGTCTTAGTTTTTCCTGACCTAACAAAAGGCTTAACTATTTATTTTTGTTAGTATTCAAAGACCTAAAAAAATTGCATTAGCTTAAAAAAGCTATTAATTAAGGTTGATTAACACATGGAGGAACAAATTAGTTATGTGATCCTGTATACTATAATGGTCGATAAATTATATAGGCCTATAATAGAAAGTGTGCAAGTATCTTATAAAAATAATACTTCGCTCTTGAATAATCATGCAGGCCAAACTTCCAAAAATCAGTAGGAGTTTAAATTTTATTTTAAAATTACTTAGGTTATTTTAGTCTCTTTTAAATTAAAAATCAGATTGCCCCCTGTGTATTAGCAATTATTTGGAAACTTGGAGTGATTTAGTTTAATCAAAGTGATTGCCAACAGTTTCATTGTTCTTGATAGCTGCCAGCATAGTAATACTTCAAGGCAAATACTAGATTTTTAATTGAAGTAAAGGACAATATTCTTTTTTAAAAGTTTTTATTATGTTATGTTAGTCACCATACAGTACACCCTTAGTTTTTGATGTAATGTTCCATGATTCATTGTTTGCGTATAATACCCAGTGTTCCATGCAATACGTACCCTCCTTAATACCCATCACTGGCCTATCCCAATCCCCCATCTCCCTCCCCTCTGAAGCCCTCAGTTTGTTTTCCAGAGTCCATAGTCTCTCATGGTTCATTCTCCCTTCTGTATACGCACCCCCCACGCCCGTCCTTCCCTTCCTTCTCCTACCGATCTCCCTGCTATTTCTTATGTTCCATAAATGAGTGAAACCATATGATAATTGTCTTTCTCTACTTGACTTATTTAACTTAGCATAATCTCCTCCAGTCCCATCCATGTTGCTGCAAATGTTAGGTAATCGTTCTTTCTGATGGCTGAGTAATATTCCATTGCATATATGGACCACATCTTTTTTATCCATTCATCTATTGGAGGGCATCTCTGCTCCTTCCACAGTTTATCTATTGTGGACATTGCTGCTATGAACATTGGGGTGCATATGGCCATTCTCTTCACTATGTTCGTATCTTTGGGGTAAATACCCAGTAGTGCAATTGCTGGATCATAGGGTAGCTCTATTTTTAACTTTTTGAGGGACCTCCACACTGTTTTCCAAAGTGGCTGTACCAACTTGCATTCCCACCAACAGTATAAGAGGGTTCCCCTTTCTCCACATCCTCTCCAACATTTGTTGTTTCCTGCCTTGTCAATTTTTGCCATTCTAACTGGCGTAAGGTGGTATCTCAATGTGGTTTTGATTTGAATTTCCCTGATGGCTAATGATTTTGAACATTTTTTCATGTGTCTGTTAGCCATTTGTATGTCTTCATTGGAAAAGTGTCTGTTCATATCTTCTGCCCATTTTTTGATTTGATTATTTGTTTCTCGTGTATTGAGTTTGAGAAGTTCTTATAGATCTTGGATACCAGTCTTTTATCTGTAGTGTCATTTGCAAATATCTTCTCCCATTCTGTGGGCTGCCTCTTAGTTTTTTTGACTGTTTCCATAAAGGACAATATTCTTAAACAACATTTTAAGAAAATTTAGGAATTTACTCTATGCTACATGTCACTCTTTCTGGGATAAATTATCTACTGGGAACTGTTATGAAGGCACAGAAAGTAAAAACCTGTTTTTCTCTCCAGAGTAGTTAACAGGAGAGGCTTTCAGAGTAATTTGCAATCGATTTTTATTATCAGTCCTTTATAAAAACCCTTGAAATCCAATAACTGACTCATAAACTAAATAGCAAACGGAAAGGGGAAAAATTAAGAAGGGTGGTTCATTATGCCTGGTATTAGAAACAGAGGCCTAAATTAGGATTAATGCATTTGGTTGTGGCTAAGCAGTCATACAGAGCCACATTTTCAAGGTTTGGTTTTTACTCAAACTTTAATTTTATCACAGACTCACTCACAGCCATTCCAGTTGTGTTGCTACCATCACCTCCTCTGTATCCATGTTCTAGAACACAAATCAGAGACATTAATACTGATGAGCCCTGGGAGAAAACAATTCTCAAAGAAATTTGAGATACTGAGGACAGCAACAATTTTGAAAAAATAAAAAAGATGTGGGCTAGTAATTGTTTATTTGCACATTCATAAGATAGTAGATATTCTGAATGGATATGGAAAAGGAGAAGCTTTAGGAGAAAGGTAAAAAAAATCTGATAAATAAGAAATATTAATGAGGTCCTTATAGAAAAGACAATGCCTGGGGATGCTTTAATATGGTCACATATTTGTGTTACGTCCATTAAAGTAAGTGTGCATTTAGAGTACTGCTGAAACACCAGAAATACTCACTCTTGGTTAGAAATCAATACTTTTTGTGTTCCTTTGGCTAATGTTAACAACTTTTTGGCAAATGGCAGTGCTGCCCATTTATAAAAGTTGTTAGTTTTTCTTCAAAAATAGATTCTAAAATAGTAATATTTTTAGTGTTCAGATTATTTGGCTAGGGTTAGCTGCAGTGATGTCTGAATTTTCCTAAAAATAAGATCCCTCTTACCTGTTTTTATATTTAAAAGTGAAACTGCTACGTAGAGATGGATGTACTGGGAGGGTAGGTGGGGAATGGTGGTCAACGGGGTGGAAGGGGGGAGTGGGAAGGTGACAATTTTGAACAGGAAAAAAGACATGAAAAGACATTTTTTGAACAAGAGTTCAGACACACCATGACAATATGCTAGTCTTGCCAAGCATGTTGCCATTTGTGGTCATCAAATAATTTAGTACAATATGTGTTTTCTTCCACCAAAGTGCATTAGAGAGGAACAGCTCTGCTGTCTCCCCTCTCTTCTCAGAGGATTCCTTCAGGTTAGACCCAAACTCTTAATGAATGTGAATGTCATAATAGTATATCACAGAATTTTGAAGCTAGATGTGATCACAGAGCTCATCCAACCTTACCCCATTCTTTTAGAGAAGACAAAATTACATTCTGATTTCTTAAAATATAACATGCTTGCATTCTTTCTGTTAAGTCTTCTTCACACATGGCATCTTTTTTTTTCCACCCATATTCCACTTTGTACCTTTTTTATGAGTTCTATAAAATTTTATTTCCCTCATTTATTTACAAAGTTGTTTCCCCAAATCTGCTTAGTTCATCTTCGTTTCCTTCATGCCACCAACCACCAGCCCAGACCCACTGGGTCTCCTGTCCCTAAATTTTAATATCCTTGAAGATGAAAAGGACCAGGCTTTATTTCTCCTTGTACTTTCAGGGCCTACCTAGCACAGAGCCTGATTGGGTTATGTTAAATTATTGCTGGGTGAATCAATTTTACCTTCGATAAGTAAGAGCTAATGGGAGAGACAGATCAAAATGTCTTTTATTGTGATTATTGTGCTTAATTTATCTGTAGTCAGAGAATGTTTGATACCCTGGAGAGGCAGAGCCAAGTACAATGAGTTATTTAGCTCTTAATGGAATTGACATTCCTTCTTCTTTTTTTTTTTTTTTTAAAGATTTTATTTATTTATTTGACAGAGAGACAGCCAACAAGAGAGGGAGCACAAGCAGGGGGAGTGAGAGAGGAAGAAGCAGGCTCCTAGTGGAGGAGCCTGATGTGGGGCTGGATCCCAGAACGCCGGGATCACGCCCTGAGCTGAAGGCAGACGCTTAACGACTGAGCCACGCAGGCACCCCGGCATTCCTTCTTCTAATGCTTCTACTAGAGAGGCTAGTGAAGTCTCATGATCTTCCCTTCCTCCTGCCCCTCTTTCTTAGTTGTAGCTGGGGTTGTGTTATTACCATGGCTGCAAAAATACTTGAATATCTAATGAGCTCTGACATTGTCCTCAGAGGCTAGAAAGAAGACGGTGGTTTAAAATAGATCCAGCCTCTCCTCTTAGGAATTCTATAGAGGTCATTGTGTACTTTAGAGGGGCTAAATATACTCCTCAGAGAGGCAGCCTGTTTCCACCTTGTATCTGGGGTTTCAAAGATGTCACTTTATGTTTTCTTCTTCAATTTCATCTGAATTTATTTATCTTCAAGTCAGTGCCTCATTATTTGAATTTATTAAGTACCAATGAGATTTTATTACAAACCAACCACATCCATGTAGTTATTATTTTGAGCAGGTGAAAATTTGATCTTAAGTGAAAATTTTCTGAATCATACTCAGGTGTAAAAAGTGTGTATTAAACTTGAACAAAGTTGCTTCTCTGTAGAATTCCTTCCCGCCAGGTCTCTTGCATCTGTCTATCCTATACTTACTCTCCAATTCAGACTCCCCTTCTTTTTTCTCTTCTAGATCTAAGAGGTCTTTCTGCCAGCCCTCCAATCATTTTCTGCTCTTAGGATAATCTTTCTAAAGTATAATTCTGATTATGATTTCTTTCCAAACACTTCTTTTGACTCTCCTTCACATGGAGAATACGCTTGAAGTTTATTAAATTGACAAGTCACCCCATGGTCAGCTTCTGATTAGCTACTATTTTCTCCACTCTTACACATATCCTGCACTGTAATCAAATTGATCTGGACTAACCTGTGTTTTCTCACCTTGTGACTTTAGCACATGTGATTCATTCACACGGATATTTATTTAGAGCCCCATATCCCTGTCTCAATAGTTCAAATTTACTACAAAGTCTGTGTTATACTTTAATTTTTTGTTGGATCTCCCAGGTAGAAGGGATTTTTAGCTGCCCTGGATTTGCATAATGCTTCAAAAATATCATTTTGTCTTGTGTTATTGTATTTGTATTGTAAAGCACCTTTCCAAACCTTGGGTGCTAAAGTTCAGGTTGTTTGTATTCCTCACCCTGAGTGTAGTGCCTTTCACCTAGTAGTTTCCAAAAGTAGGTGAGTAAAACATACAGGAGGCATTTTGCAAATACTTTATTATATGTGAGATGTTCATAACAATGAGGGGAGTAGAAACTGCTCTGGGAATATGTAAGAGAAGATTAACTCCTAGATCTCTAGACTTCTATCTGTACAATGGAACTCATAGTTCGTAGAATGTATACTTTGAGTGTTTCAGGTAGAGGTAACAGCATGTTTAAAGCTGCAGTGACAAAAGAAATGGTGGCTTCTTTAAAAACTGAAAATAATCCAGTGTGGTTGGAACATATCCTGTGTAAGATGGAGGGTGTCAGAGGAAAGTCAGAATGTGGAAGGTCTTGTAAGCCATGTTTAAAAAAAAATTTTTCTAAGGGCAATGGGAAGTCAGTGGAGGTTGTCAGATGAAGGTGATGAAATCACATCAGTGCTTTTAAACAATCACTATTATTACTCTGGGAAGAGTAGAATGGAACCAATGGGGGATAAGGAAACCAGAAAAGAGGCTATTTTTGGAGTATAGGTGTCAGTCTCTAGTTTAGTCTAGAAAGCAAATGGAAATGAGACTGGAGAGAAATTGAAGCCTACAGGAGAGGCACTTGGGAGACTGGGATAATAGGCTATTTCAGGGGTGAAGGAGAGGCAAGGGTCCCGACTGTATTCTAGGCTTCTGCCATGAACCACCAGAAAGAGAGGAGGCCGTATGTTGAGAGAGGGAACCCTGGGGTTGGAGCAAGATTAGGAGGCAGGGGAAGAGAAAGAAGCCAATTTTATACATGTTATACATTGAGTGGTATCTGGTAGGAAGTTGGATGTTTGGTCTGGAGCTTAGGAGGGTAACCTGGCTAGTCATACAGATTTGGGAACCATATGCATGTAGGACATATGTAAAGTTATGGATGTGGATGTGGTCTCAAAGTGAAGGAGTGAAGAGGCAGAAAAAAGCCCTCAAGGAGAGAACACTGAGACCCTCCCATTCAAAAACTAGTTCAGGGGAAGGGGAGCCAATAAAAAAGACTAAGAAATGAACAAACAAAAAAGCCAATGGAAAACCAACCAACCACCCACCTAATCTCAGGGCTAAGTAATTTGAGGGAAACTAAGGGAAAGAGTTTTGAAGAAAAGGGAGTGGTCACAGGACCTAAAGCCCCTGAGAGTCAAGTAGTCGGAGGACAGAAAAAAAAGTCCATTGACCTTAATGTCAAGGAGGTCATAACTGACTTTGGGAAAAAGTTTCAGTGGACAGTGTAAAACTCAATGAAATGTGTTGGGCAGAAAGTGGATGGAAAGAGTGGGAGAGAGTGATTATAGCTAACTCATTCACGAAGCTTTGTTATGAAAGGTGGCAGAGCCTACTGCTGATGTGGGCTGTGGAGTTGAGAAGTTTGCTTCTAAGTTCACTTGCTTGTTGTTGTTGTTGTCTTCCTCCCTCCCCCCCACTTGGTTTTAAAATGGGAAAGAGGTGGGGGCGGATGGAGAGATTTTGAGAGAAGAGAAAGAAAGGAGAAGATACATTCATGATAGAGAGGATAATCAAAATAAGAAATCCTGGGAAGGCAGAAGGAGAAAACCAGTGTAGAATGAAGGTCTAAGAGGAGGTAAATCTCTTCCTTTGAAACAAAAGGGAAGGAGTAAAGAATTGGTGTGTGAGTAAGCTTGTATTTTGACTAAAGAATATCTAATCTGATGACTTCTACTTCATTTGTGGAGAAGTTAAGATCATCTGCTTTGTAGACAGGAGGATATGGGATTAAAGGGAGAAGAGAAAATAGGAAAAGCCATTGAAGAAAATCAGAGTGAACTGCAGGAAAAAAACACAGAAGACTGTGGGGGCAGTGCTGAGTACCCCCTTGAAACTGGCATCTTTGCATCGATAGTGGTGGGCATCTATTTCCATGTGATTTTTTCTAAGAGTGTTTGGCCACTCAAGAGAAGTGGTGTTTTAGGGAAGAGGCTGATTTCCATGTAGACAAACAAGTTGAGGGAATTTTCAGTGAAATTTTTAGAAAAACCTTACAGAGCCATTGAGAGTCCAAGTTTCCTTCTGTTCCAAAGAGATGGTTGTAGCTATGGTATCTATCATCTATCCCATAGTACAGTAGTACTTTTCAACTTTTATTAGCTGTTAACACCCATCAACCCCACTCCTGGGAGTTCATTCTTACATTGTCTTCTTGTCTTCTGGATCCTTTCTCTTAGGCACTGTTAGATACAGTCAAGAGAGGAGAAAACTCGGGAGTTATGGCACATGAACACATTGTGTCTCCAGACAGAAGCTGTGGAACCAGAACTCCAGCACTTTAGAATAACTGAGACACTGTGGAAGTCCAGTGATCTCATCACAAGAAATATCTTAAATAAATTCAATGTCAGCATTATTGCAAAGCACAAAAGAGCTCTCCTTAGCTGATGATTAAGCAATAGCCCTCTTCTGCAATCCACAGAAACTTAATAAGCACTTGGGCAACCTCAGACACAATTCTCTTATCTTATTAGGGCAAGCATATGTTTTTCTTTCTTACGATATCGTAATGTGTCAGGTCCATTTTAATAGAGCCATAAGTTCTTACTCAGAGTGTTTAGCATCTCATTAGCATAATAAGCAAGGCATTCCCCTTCTGAACTTGTCAACATACCAAAAGTATGTTTCCTATTCACTTTTCTTTTTTAAAGATTTTATTTATTTGACAGAGAGAGAGAGAACAGCAGAGGCAGAGGGAGAAGCAGACCTCCTGGCTGAGTAGGGAGCCTGATGTGGGACTCGATTCCAGGCCCCTGGAATCATGACCCAAGCCGAAGGCAGACGCTTAACCCACTGAGCCACCCAGGGGCCCTCCTATTCCCTTTTCCAGATTTCATAGTATATTGCTGAACATCTGGAAATAGAAAAGTGTAGGGTTTAATTTGAAATTCTTTTATATACTTCCACCAGGTAAGTATGGTGCCAAAGCCTGCTTATTTTAAAGAGATTCTTATGCTTAGATTTTGCCTACATTCCTATGACCTTTGTTTTAACCTTGTTTTGTTTTTTTTTTTTTAACTCAGAACTAAGCTAAATATGGCATATATTCTGTTATTCTTATATAGCACATGTTTATTCTCTTTTACATTTTGGAATTTTGCTGTGAATATACATAATCCTTGCTGGTTCTTTGCAAGGAATGGAATTTCTAGGATTTGGTGCTAAATTCCAGGTTTCAATCTTCAAAAATCCTGGAATTTGAGTAGGAATGTATGTTATCCAAAATAAAGTATGTCCCAATCATAACAAAGACTTCGCAATTGGAAATAGGGACTTGCTGAAGCCCATTAATTTCTCTGTCACCATCTTTTTCTCAGGCACGAGTCAAAAAGTGGTTTTGAACTTAAACTGAAAGTTAAGCAAAACACAGTTGAATTAGGCAGTAATTCAAGCCCTTCTGTGAGGAACAAGTCTAAACCTATAACTTGTCTTTTTCTTTTTAACTATTTATAGAGAAACCGATTTGTTGAAAATCACCCTTTTTGAGTTAGAAGACACAGCTAGACGCATTGACTGAAAATATTTACAAAATTGTTTAAATTTAGATGCTTTAGAGATTATTTCATGAAAGAGTTGTTTACCAAATGGTAAATTTAATGAGGTTTCCACTGAAAATGCACCACACGAAGGATCATAATAGTATGATATACAAGTAATGACCTCGTGTTTTACTAAAATATAGGTCCTTGCAATCAAAGTGCTATAGTTTAATGGACCCAAGATTTTCTAGATGCTTTACTGTTTCTTGAAAGTGATGAAATCTTGATGGAGGAGGACCTCGAAGCAAATACAAATAAATATGTATATACATATATATATATATATATATATATTATATATATATATATAAATACAAGCACCGTGGAGGCTTTGACAGTAAGACACGACTTTTTCAGTAGTGTGGGATCGTCACTAAAAGCCGTTTTTATTGTATCCTACTGTTATTCAAGGACATGAAGACTATATTTTACAAACTCTTCAACCTAGCATGCAAAGCCTTCCTACCAAGTTTCCCCCTGTAGGAAGCTTCTTTTTCTCTACTCTTCTTACCTGCCCCCTCGTAATGTCAAAATCATGTGCAGCTTTCCCCTACACAGAACCTAATATTTCTCGCCTCCACATCTTGGAATATACCATCCCTTTTGCTCCTGTTATTTATGCTAAGTCCATGCTCCCTTTCACAATTTGATATATATATTTTTCTAACAAACAAAAAAACCCAACAGCTTTCATAATTGATTTCATGGGACTCTTCAAACCTTTATTCACCTCGGCTTTCCTTTGTGGGCAATCAGGAGTAATAAGTTGTGTTGCTAATTTTTATCTTTAAGATTTCCACCAATCCATTCAGATTCACTCTGTCTCTATATTGGGAATAATGTTAATGCAACTTTCCTAGTGGATTTGTTGTCAGGATTAAACAAGATAATGCATAGAAAGTATTTAGAACAGAGCTGGCACCTGGTAGTCTTAATAAATATTCTACTATAGCAAGTACTGGTATTTTCTGTATATAGTAAGTGGCTGAGACTTTTCTAAGTCTTTGCTTGTGCTCAGTTCACACAGAATAATGCTTCTTTCAGGAGTGACTTCAAGTCACTTCTCTATTCTCTACTCTCTGTAGACAACAAAGAATATTGAGATTTATGTCTCTTGTCAGTTAGAACACCTTTAGTCACATGGATTTCTTCTCATTCTTAGGCTATTTGACTTCTCATTATCTTTTTGGATATTAGGTGATGTCAAGTTGTTGGTGGTTGTTAATTGTAGCACAAATACTAGTTAAGGGTGCTTGGCACACAGGGAGGGTTCAATAAATAGTTATTGTTGCTTTGTACTATTCTTTTTTTCTTTTTTCTTTTTAAATAGGCTCCACCCGCCATGGGGCTTCAACTCACCACCCTGAGATCAAGAGTTCATGTTCTACTGACTGAGCCAGCCAGTGTGCTGCTTTTTTTGTCGTTGTATTTTGAGTGTTCAGGGTTTCTCTATCCTTTCTGTTCTTCTGAATCGAATGATTAAATTGCATTTTAAAAAGTCCAAAATGCCTATTAAAATATTTTAGGACACTTTCATTAATTAAAAAATAAGTCCCTGGGGGAGCCTGGGTGGCACAGCGGTTAAGCGTCTGCCTTCGGCTCAGGGCGTGATCCGGCGTTGTGGGATCGAGCCCCACATCAGGCTCCTCTGCTGTGGGCCTGCTTCTTCCTCTCCCACTCCCCCTGCTTGTGTTCCCTCTCTTGCTGGCTGTCTCTCTCTCTGTCAAATAAATAAATAAAATCTTAAAAAAAAAATAAGTCCTTGGTATCTTAGAGATTATTGTGTCTATATCATTTAAAATTTGTACTATCTGCAACACCCTAATTTTTGAGATGACCTTTTTAAATTGGGGAAGCTAACCGACTGCCAAGTATCTTACCAGATATTTTCATTAAAAGAAATTTTTTTAGCACATCTGAAAATCTTCAAAATTAATTCAAGTAATACTTAAAGCGCAACTACCACAGGCTTAGTATTGTGCTATATGTTAATTTGCAAATATTATCTGTAAAATATTAAAATCTAAATATGAATTCTAAAAAGTTTTGCCAGCTTTCACATTGGATTACTTTAAATCCGTTTTAAAAATGCAAAACTTGTTCTAGGAAAAGCCTTTAGTAAGAACCTATACTTTCTAATATTCCACAGGTATTTGCCCTTTAAAAAAGACAGCTTCAGCAAAAGCAAGGTCTTTCATTGTGTGCTTATTGAAACACAAAGTTCATAAAAGTTTAAAAAACAAGCACTTGGAGCCAAAAGGTCTTCAAAGATATTTTCATTGAATTCCTTTAATTTGGGAAATTTGCAAATTCTTCCTCATATCCAAACATTAGCAATAATTTGCCTTCAAGATACAATTTTTAAAATAATTTAACAAATCATTAAATATTTTGTTATTGTTTTTGGACACAAGACCATTTCCAAAGACTTCTGTTGTGGGATACACTTCTTGCAAAAACAGACTTTCAGTTACCTGAGTGCTAACCTCGATATTTGTGCCCAGCATAACATAGTTTTAGAACGAGATTGATAGCGCTGATGTATAATATTTTGTCTACACATCCTGGTAGTCTCATAATTTTTAATTTTGGATTGCAATTTGCATCTCTAACGTAGCTCCACATTTCACCAAGGTTTGAGTCAGCTGACTAGTGCCAGACCTGAATTTGGAGCGGGTAATTTGAGACCGCGTTCCCAGGAGTTAGAAGGAAACTTGAAACTTAACAACAAACACGGGGACGGGATTAACGGACAAGGCTCCACACCGGTTCCCAACTGATTGGAAGAAACCAAGTGGGTGGAACCTCCGGACCTGTCCCTCGCGCCTCTGTCGCTAGGGACGCTTTGGCCCAGAGATCACGATGGATCGGGACGAGGGGCTGACGGCCTTGGACAACATAGTCACTCAGTTCAACACCTATGAAGATTTCCTCGACTCGCAGATCACTACCGTGGACCTGTACTACCTGGAGGTAAGGGTCGCGGCGCCTCAGCGTGGACCACCCCCATCCCCGGCCTTCCTCCCTCTCAGTCCCTCCAGAGCCCCCGTGTCGTGAGGTGATCGCCCCCTGGCGGCGGACTATGACGAGGTCAGGCTCCGCAGTTTGCCGACCGCGGCGCCAGGGCAGCGCGGGAGCTGAATCGCCGAGTCCTGCGCTCCCCGCGCGGCCTCAGACCGTGCATAACTCGGGCCCCTCGTGGCCGGAGCGGAAACACGCACGTGGGGTGTCTTCAATATCTGTCTGTCCTCGCGTGCAGTCTCCCGGCCCACTCCTTCCAAATCATTCCGTGTGAGGAGGAGGCCGGATTCGGAGACCTGCCGAGACCCTTGCGCTGGGCTGTCGTTCAGGTCTGGCACGCCGTTTCTCTTTGCTTTGCCAATTTGTATTAAAACGGAGAAGACAGTACCCTTCCCGCGCACGTGGCAACACCGACCTGGTGTGTGTATCTGCTAGGATATTGGGCGTCTGGGAAGTTCATAAACTTCCACCCCCCAGTAGTTGGCGCAGAAAGCCCCTCAGTTACGGACACGCAGTACAGGTCGTTGTGCAGGCATATTCCTGACTTGTATTTATCGAGTCGATTATCACAACTAATGTTGATAGTTACAAAAAAAAAAAAAGCCTGCTAAACTGCGAAATTGGACGTAATGGGATTGGCTACTGTCTTCCACTCGGCAACCATCTTCCTCCCTGCCTCTTTAAAGGTGTGTGTTTGATGAGGGGGGATTTTGGGGTGGGGACGGCGGGATAAAGTTCTTGTCCTCCTTGAGGCGAACCAGGCTGGGCAGGAATAGAATAGCCTACCGGTCCTGAGAGGCAGGAGGTGAACGCTGGATCCCTGTAGCCCTGGGATATTGCCAGACGGAGGCCTACTGACTGGCACTGCCCTGGAGCCAAGACACAACCCCAAATTGCCCCCTCCCTATTTAGGCCAGACGGAACGAGTGCCACTGTGCGGCGCCAAATCACAGCGGAGTCTGGGAAGGATTTGGATCCTGCAGCCAACTCCCCAAATTTCATATCTGCAACAACATCGTTCTGCAATGTAGTGGATTGAAATTTTTGCGCTCCAGAGATCACGTTAAGCAGGATTTTACTTAAATGTTGATTGCAAGGTTTGAAAAGTTCTTATTCTTCATAACACAGTCATGTGGTAGATATGAACGTAATTTTTAGAAAGCAGAAGCATCTAATTCTAGTCCTGTCTCTGCCACACACGAGTTGTGTGACCTTGGACAAGTAATTTGATCTTTCTGGAATTATCTGTTAAAGGATACATCTAAGTGATATTTACAACATAGCTTCTGGCTTCAAAAACAAACTTAAATATTTTATACAGTTAGTACGTTTAAAGTTGTGAAAGCATTGCATCTAATACACTAAAATGAAGATTGTATAGTATTAAACAATGTTTGCATCCCCATTTTTGCATGTCTAAATTAATAACAATGAAATATAGATAATAAACATCCAATAGAATAAAATCATCTTCATACCACATGTGGAAAATTGCTAAGCTAAAGCCTAGTATCATTAAGAAAGGTTTCAAAAAATTTTTTAAGGTCGGGTTCTTCATATGAGTAATAAAAATATTAATGTTAATTAGGAATGAGAAATTAATACATCAATCAGAAGTTTAAAGGTCTTTAAAGTGGAAAATGATATATTTGGGGAAATGATAAATTTATTTATAATTTGGCATGGTTTAGCTTATTCTTATTATACTTTCGTAGAAAATAAGATAAAGATTTAATTGAATAATTTTAAGGCAAATATATATATTTTGGATTGGGTAATGAAAATTTTTAAATGTCATTTGTTCTGGGGGCTTAAATTCTCAAGTACGTCCTGTGGATGCAAGTTCATTGCTCACTTAGGTTGCACAGAGACAAGTGGACGCCTCAGAATTGGTTCAGTAGTAAGGCTAGTACAGCAGGCATGTTCCATGGATCATGGATCACACTTTGTAAGGTGATTCTTGCTCTGTGTGTATGTGTGTTTTGGTTATCAGTAATTGACTTTGATGTGAATGAAGCAAGTTTTATTTCATTTTTTGAAAATATAATAAGTTCATTTTAATTATATGGATTTACCATAACTTATTTAACTAATACCATATTGATGGACATTTAGATTGTTTTCATTTGTATGCTATTATAAATATTGTAAGGGTTGGCATACTTCCATAAACGTCTGCATGTCTGTCTGATGTTAATCTTAGCCATAAAAGTCTAAAAAAGTCCAAAACAGGTGTACTAATTTATACCTCACCAACAGTGGCTCCTTTTGCTGCATCCTTTTTTTTATTATGTTCTGTTAGCCACTGTATAGTACATCATTAGTTTTTGATATAGTGTTCAATGATTAATTAGTGTGTATAACACCCAGTGCTCATCACAACACATGCCCTCCTTAATACCCATCACCCTGTTACCCCACTTCCCCACCCCCACCCCTCTGAAACCTTCAGTTTCCCGGAGTCCAGAGTCTCTCAAGGTTTGTCTGCCTCTCTGATTTCTTCCCATTCAGTTTTCCCTCCCTTCCCCTATGTTCCTCCATGCTATCGCTTATGTTCCACATATGAGTGAAACCATATCATAATTGTCTTTCTCTGCTTGACTTATTTCACTGAGCATAATCCCTTCCAGTTCCATCCATGTAGATGCAAATGGTGGGTATTCATCCTTTCTGATGGCTGAGTAATATTCCATTGTATACATGTACCACATCTTCTTTATCCATTCATCTGTTGAAGGGCATCTCGGCTCCTTCCACAGTTTGGCTATTGTGGACATTACTGCTATGAACATTGGGGTGCATGTGCCCCTTCTTTTTACTACATCTGTATCTTTGGGGTAAATACCTAGTAGTGCTTTAATATCTTGAGGAAACTCCATACTGTTTTCTAGAGTGGCTGTACCAGCTTACATTCCCACCAACAGTGTAAGAGGGTTCCCCTTTCTCCACATCCTTGCGAACATTTATTGTTTCCTGTTTTGTTAATTTTTGCCATTCTAACTGGTATAAGGTGGTATCTCATTGTGGTTTTGATTTGTATTTCCCTGATGTCTAGTGATGTTGAGCATTTTTTCGTGTGTCTGTTAGCCATTTGTATGTCTTCTTTGGAAAAGTGTCTGTTCATGTCTTCTGCCCATTTTTTGACCAGGTTATTTGTTTTTGAGTGTTGAGTTTGAGAAGTTCTTTATAGGTCTTGGATATTAGCCCTTTATCTGTAATGTCATTTGCAAATATCTTCTCCCATTCTGTGGGTCGTCTCTTAGTTTGTTGATTGTTTCCTTTGCTGTGCAGAAGCTTTTTATCTTAATGAGGTCTCCAAAGTTCATTTTTGCTTTTGTTTCCCTTGCCTTTGCAGATGTGTCTTGAAAGAAGTTGCTGTGGCCGATGTCAAAGAGGTTACTGCTTATGCTCTCCTCTAGGATTCATTGAGGTCTTTCATCCATTTGGAGTTTATCTTTTTTTTTTTTTTAAAAGATTTTGTTTATTCATTTGACAGAGAGAGAGAGACAGCCAGCGAGAGAGGGAACACAAGCAGGGGGAGTGGGAGAGGAAGAAGCAGGCCCCCAGCAGAAAAGCCTGATGCGGGGCTCGATCCCAGAACTCCAGGATCACGCCCTGAGCCGAAGGCAGACGTTTAACGACTGAGCCACCCAGGCACCCCCATTTTGAGTTTATCTTTGTGTATGGTGTAAAAGAATGGTCCAATTTCATTCTTCTGTAAGTAGCTGTCCAATTTTCCCAGCACCACTTATTGAAGAGACTGTCTTTTATCCATTGGATATTTTTTCCTAATTTGTCAAAGATTAGTTGACCATAGAGTTGAGGGTCCATTTCTGGGGTCTCTGTTCTGTTCCATTGGTCTATGTGTCTGTTTTTGTGCCGGTACCATGCTATCTTGGTGATCACAGCTTTTTAATATAGCTTGAAGTCAGGCAATGTGATGCCCCCAGCTTTGTTTTTCTTTTTCAACATTCCCTTGGTGATTTGGAGTCTTTTCTGGTTCCATACAAATTTTAGGATTGTTTGTTCCAGCTCCTTGAAAAATGCCAATGGTATTTTAATAGGGATGGCATTGAAAGTGTAGATTACTCTGGGCAGAATAGACATTTTAGCAATGTTTATTCTTCCTATTCATGAGCATGGAATGTTTTTCTATTTTTTTGTGTCTTCTTTAATTTCTTTAATAAATGTTCTGTAGTTTCTAGAATATAGATCCTTTACCTCTTTGGTTAGGTTTATTCCTAGGTATCTTATGGTTTTTGGTACTATTGTAAATGGAATCGATTCCTTGATTTCTTTTTCTACAGTTACCTTATTAGTATATAGAAAAGCAACTGATTTCTGTGCATTGTTTGTATCCTGCCACATTACTGAATTGCTGTATGAGTTCTAGTAATTTGCAGGTGGAGTCTTTTGGGTTTTCCACATAAAGTATTATGTCATCTGTGAAGAGAGAGAGTTTGACTTCTTCTTTGCCAATTTGGATGCCTTTTATTTCTTTTTGTTGTCTTCTAGCACTATGTTGAACAATAGTGGTGAGAGTGGCCATCCCTGTTGTGTTCCTGACCTTAATGGTTCCTAACCAAAATCATTGATAATGATATTCACTGTGGGCTTTCCATAGATGGTTTTTATGATATTGGGGAATGTTCCCTTTATCCCTACACTCTGAAGAATTTTAGTAAGGAATGGATGTTGTATTTTGTCAAATGCTTTTTCTGCATCCATTGAGAGGATCATATGGTTCTTGTCTCTTCTTTCATTAATGTGCTTTATCACATTGATTTGCAAATGTTGAACCGTGCTTGCATCTCAGGAATAAATCCCACTTCGTTGTGGTGAATAATCCTTTCAATGTAGTTTTGGATCCTATTGGCTATGATCTTGTTGAGTATTTTGGCATCCATGTTCATCAGGGATGTTGGTCTGTAATTCTCCTTTTTGATGGGGTCTTTGCCTGTTTTTGGGATCAGGGTAATGCTGGCCTGATAGAAGGAGTTTGGAAGTTCTTCTTCTGTTTCTGTTTTTTGAAACAGCTTCAGTAGTATACGTATTATTTCTCCTTTAGATATTTGGTAGAATTCCCCTGGGAAGCCATTTGGCCCTGGACTCTTGTTTTTTTGGGAGCTTTTTGATTACTGCTTGAATGAAGCAAGTTTTAAGTAGTAAATGAGAGATGGTATATTTTAGTTAGAAGAGCCTAGAGTCATAAGATTTGGTTCTAATCCTGTATTGTGTTTTAACCAGTTTGAAACTCCATTTCCTCATCTGCAAAGTGAAGGGGCTGGACTAGATAATATTCAAGGTTATACATGTAAAATTTTATGAGTCATTTATACATCCATGTGTCCATCCAGGCATCCATGTATTCATCCAACTATCTAATAAAACTTCATTGGGAGCCTACTGTAGTAGATAGTGCCTTAATTGCTAGGGATTTAAATAAGAATCAGTTATAGTCACCTAACTTTAGTATTGTGGTTACAGTTCAGTCTAAGTTTTATTTATTCAGCAAACATTTTGCAAGTATTTATTATCTTTCAGTTACTCCTCTGTTATATAGAATATTATTCTATGGCTATTAGTTTTCAGTTAATTTCAATGCTTCACATACAAAGTGGCCATATTATCTTTGCTGGATTCATTCTCTATTCTTCTCCACCCACATGTGTGTTCCTAGAAGCTGTCCTCTGCAGTCCTTAACCAGGCTCTTTTGGCTTTGGCTTTGTTTCAGCCAATACGAGATCGGAGGGTAGGATGAGAAGAATTAGAGAATTTATTCCTTCTCATCTTTCTACTGGTTGTGGTTTGGAAGTGGCTGCATTTCTTAGATTTGGCCAGCTTCTCATTCCATCAGCTACAACAGCCTTTCCGGATGCTGGCAGCACTCTCTGTTCTAGAAACTGTTTCCTCTCTTGTCTCCTTTTAGGCCTAATCGTGTTAATGACCTCCCAGTATTGCTAGCCCAACGACACTACATCATCCTATGTTGGTTTCCATTAATTTTAGGATATATTTGTAAATTATGCTTTTATTCTTTTTAATCATCTCTTTTGAGTTTGCCTACCATGACCCAGAGCTCTATATTATCGTTCAACATCTCAGACCACTGTAAGTATACAAGTAGTCCGTGTATACATACACACACACACACACACACACACACTAACCGCAATGTTTTTATATGATTAAGATTATGGAAGAAGGGTGCTCAGTTTGGCAGCACATATACTAAAATAGGAGTAGGAAGGAAGGGACATAGGAGAAAAAAATGAAGACCTGCACCAGTTAGCTATTTGATGAGATGGAGAGCCGTGAGGTGTTTAAGGAAAATAAAAGAGGCTCTTCATCCTATGTCCATTGTGCTTTGCTCATTTTACTGGATGCTACCTATAAACTGAGAGGACATTTATAATAGTATCAGCAATTAGATTTATCTCTGCTAAACCAAATAACAATAACTCAAATAACAATATTTATTCCTGGAGTTAGTGTTACCTTAAACTAATTAAGCCAATCCCCTAAACTGATATAAAAATACTTGAAAAATTTTAGCAATTTTTTGCACTATGACTTTCCAGATTCTTCCTTGGTAATTCTTCCATGTTGAATAAACACAGTCCCTTCATTTCAGCTGTGGCTGCCTGTGGCCACTAGAGAACGAAAAGGCCTATTGCATTGCTTTTCCCAGGTAAGGAATCAAGGGGTGTTTTAGAATTGTTTTTAAATTTCCCTGACTAACGCATACTAATTGTGGCAAATTACTTGTAGAGATTAGCAATGTGAAAGTTTTATTTAGAGATTATCTTCCCATTATTTAGAAAATTAGAAATAAATCACACAAACCTTTGGACATAATAATCTGAAAATTATTTGGCAGATACTGATGAAGTGAGATTCCAGGAAAAATCCGTAGCATGATTTACCATGATTATATAGTAAGCCAGCTAATAACCAACTAGTATTTATTGCATTTTCCCATATTTTTCTAGTATTTATCGGATCAGGTACAGAGTAGATTCCTATGAATATCTTACTTCGTATATTTCAGAATCAGCTCTACTCTTTTGTTGATTCAATAGGAAAAAATTGGCATAAATTAGCTACTCTCTGCTTAAGAGGAGTGCTACATTTTTCCTTCAATAGGTTCTTAGAGGTGCTTATCTTTAAGCAAAAATATCTAATTCTTCAAGGACATGAATTCCGATGATCATGGGATGAAACTGAATCTAGAATGCCACATCCACAGTACTTCTGAAACTTTATCTTAATAATAAATTTTAAATGCTGTGAGCCTAGTATCATCTTCACCGGCTCAATTGTGTCTCAAATAATCCCCTAAAAATCTATATTCTTTGTATTTAAAGTTTGTTCCATTCATTTGGTAGTTATATTGACTTCAAAAGCTACTGCTGGAGGCGACAAGAGTGGAGGCAGGGAAGATTCCCAAGTAGAGTGTGGAGAATGAGACAAGACAGGGGGCTTATGGCAAAATGCTAGAGAACAACCATTACTTAAGGTGTGGGCATGGAGGTGATGCTCACAAGGACAATGATAAGGGGGTTCAGAAAAGTAGAAGGAAATAAGGAGAATGGTATGATCTGGAAGCCAAGAGCATTTGGATAGCAAAACCAAAAACACTTGACAACATTTACACAAAGCTAGATGAGAGTTCTTCTATGAACCCCAGCATTAAAGCAGATGGGGAGAAATCATCCATAGCCATAGCATCTAAAAGGAATTGGCATCCATGTGGTAGAAAAGTAGAGAAGACAGTGGGGCCTCTAAAGGACCCCTAAATAAGAAAGAGCAAAATAGTTGAACAATGTAGCCGGTGTGAACTCTTGAAACTACCTTCCTCAGCTGACTTGTGGGCAGTGCTCCACACTGTGGAGATGCTGTTAGGAGTGGAATCAACATTGAGCCAGATGGGGACAGTAGAGACAAAATTTAAAACAGAGAAATAGAAGGGAGGTTAAGATGGCGGAGGAGTAGGGGACCCCTTTTTCAGCCGGTCCCCTGAGTTGAGCTGGA
>NC_048228.1:46940300-46989949 GCF_002007445.2 Ailuropoda melanoleuca | reverse complement strand
AATGGGATAGACTGGTGATGGGTAGTAAGGAGGGTACGTATTGCATGGTGCACTGGGTGTTATACGCAACTGATGAAGCATCAAACTTTACATCGCAATCTGGGGATGTGCTGTATGGTGATTAACATAATATAATAAAACAAAATTTAAAAAAAAAAGAAAGAACGAATTCTCAACATTTGCTGCAACATGGACGGCACTGGAGGAGATAATGCTAAGTGAAATAAGTCAAGCAGAGAAAGACGATTATCATATGATCTCTCTCATCTATGGAACATAAGAACTAGGATGATCGGTAGGGGAAGAAAGGGATAAAGAAAAGGGGGGTAATCAGAAGGGGGAATGAAACATGAGAGACTATGGACTATGAGAAACAAACTGAAGACTTCAGAGGGGNCTTCAGAGGGGAGGGGGTGGGGGAATGGGATAGACTGGTGATGGGTAGTAAGGAGGGCACGTATTGCATGGTGCAGTGGGTGTTATACGCAATTAATGAAGCATCATACTTTACATCGGAATCTGGGGATGTACTGTATGGTGATTAACATAATATAATAAAATAAAATTAAAAAAAAATCTAAAGTATGTGTGCATTCTGATGTTACACAAATNCAGAGAAATATGATAAAAGGAGCATAAAAGAAAAAAATCCAGAAATCAAGTGCCAAATTTTTGAACACCATATGGAAACAAGGTAAGAGGGAAGTTCTGGAAGCCACAATTTCTTCTAAATGTTCAGGAGAAGCAAAAATGAACTATGGAAAAACATTGAGTTCAAAGCCCTGGGATCATGACCTGAGCCCAAGGCTGACACTTCACTGACTGAGCCACTAAGGTGTCCCAAAAAGTTATATGAACTTTAAAGAAAAAGACAAGAAGTCATTTGGACTTTAAGACATAAACAGCACGTGACTTATAGGTTAAAACAAAGGAAATTATCATTAGACTTTTTAATGTTTTATGCCAAAACAAATTGGAATCACTTATTTAAGATGCTCAAGGGAAGAAAATGTGAGCCATGGATTTTATATGCAGCAAATCTGGCTTTCAGATATAAAAAGCACAAATTGTTATCAATATGCAATAACCCAGTTTATGATGGGTACTTCCTAATTAATGTGTTATAGAAAGAACGTTAGAAAAAAAATAAGTAACATGATATCAGTGTAGGGACTGGTAACATTGAGCATCCATAGCTGCTAATGTCACAAAAGGAGAAAACCCACATTGGTGCATGAAAGAACAAAACACCACTAACAACCTTGCTAAAGACCTCAAAACTAAGTCTGATCAAATCTCTGTATGCAGCTGCTAATTTGCAGGACAGAGAGAAGGCAGAAGAACACCTTGAACTGCATCGTGGGTATACAATCAGCAAAAGCAGACGGTGGGAAATCATAGATCAAACCACACATGTTCTTCCTTACATAGGAAAGGGATGGAGGGGGGTAGGTGTAAATTAAGAGAAATTTAGAAAACACATGAAATTTTAAAAAGTAGGCAAGACTAGTATCTTGGGATACACACTTGGCTGATAAACCTATAAAGAAATGCAAAGAAGTGATTACTATAAAAGTCAGGAAAGCGGCTACTTTTAGGGGAAATGAGGGGTAGTAGTTAGGAAGGGGTACATGAAGGAGCTCCTGAAATGCCTAGCAGAATTTTATTTCTTAACTGGAATGGTGGTTACAGGGGTGTATGTTACAATAACATTAAACTCTGTTTGTCACATCTCTTTTGTATGGGTTTCTATATCTATGTTTTACCTTACAATTTTAAAAAAGTTTTAAAAATCTATTGATTGACCAAACAACTGTTAAGAGAAATCTTTAAAATTGAATGATACATTAATCAAAGTGGTAGTTTTGTTGAAAAACCTCCGCAATGTTTATCAGTAAATAATCAGCTAATTAATCTGTTCTGAGTATTCAGCTTTCTACGTTTTTGCACCAACAGTGATGGTTGGGCACTGTTTAATTGCTAAAAGACACACAGGACCCACAATGACAATGCTTACAAATCTAGAGTTTATTACAGGAAAGGAATACAGTATTAGCAACAGCATTAAGGTAAAGCAGTGCATCATAGCCAAGCAAGCAAGGGGTCAGGAGAGGCTGAGCGCAAGCCTGTGCTGTAAGCAGAGGAGAATTATATGTCCTTAAGAAAGGATTATATTCCAGAAACTCCTGGCATACTCCGGGGTTCTGGTAAAAATAGAGCAGCTGGCCATGGAATCAGCAAGGGGCCATACACTTGAAATTGCCCATAATGAACTGAGTTTTTTCAGACCCACCAAGTCATAAGGTCAGGAAGTCCCAGCAACAATGATTAGAAGGAGGTGTAGTACCTCTGGAACAGGGCAGGAGTGGGAACAAAGTAGGTGTGCCAGCTGCAGAAGCAGGAGTCTAGTCTCAGGTTTTCACGGATATTAGATATGCACCTTTTCCTCAGCTTACATGTATGGCTGTGTGGAGACTCTCTTATAACTGGCTACAAGCCCACATTTGGTATACAAATGAGCCATTTGGTATGTGGGTGCAAGCTGAAAATGGACAGTAGCTGAACTATCACTTCATCTAGATGAGGTCTTTTTTAAATTTTTATAAAGATTTTTATTTATTTATTTGACAGAGAGACAGCCAGCGAGAGAGGGAACACAAGCAGGGGAGTGGGAGAGGAAGAAGCAGGCTCCTAGTGGAGGAGCCCGATGTGGGGCTCGATCCCAGAACGCCAGGATCACGCCCTGAGCCGAAGGCAGACGCTTAACGACTGTGCCACCCAGGCGCCCCATAGATGAGGTCTTTAAAGATTGTGGGAGGCAGAATCCTTTCAGAGGTCATCCACTTTCTGTGAACACAGAAGTGGTTCACAGTTAGACTATATAAGGACAGATACGCAGTGGTAAATGCCAGAAGCAAATGTGGTTGCTCACGTGGAAGTGGTCACAACGTGCCTAGCACAGAAGAGGCATACATAGCCAGGTAGACAGAAGGACATAGCCAGTTGCTGTCACCCTGCCTCTTTCATATACCATCTCAGTGCTGGCATGATGGGCACATGGAGGAAGGGACTACGGTAGCAGAGGTGGGGCTATGCAGGAGCCCCACAGCATGTCCTCCTACTTACCAAGGTGATCTAGCTGCTGCGACCTTCGAATGTCCAACCTGTCAGCAATCCAGGCCAGTCCTCTGCTAGAGCACCATTTGTCAAGGTAACCAACCAACCACGTGGTGGAAAACTGACCATGGTGGACCCCTTCCACTTTGGAAGGTCCAGCAATTCAATCTGATAGGAATAGACATAATTGGTATAGTCACATGCCAGTGCTGCTGTCTAAGTCCTTATGGAATATTTTCTTCTTTTTCCCTTTCAGTTGTACTGAGATATAATTGACATAGAGCACTATACAAGTTTAAGATGTACAGTGTAATGACTTAATGACACGTATTGCAAAATGATTATGGTATACGTTAACATCCATCATCTCATATAAAGGCAAGGAAAAGTATTTTTTCCCTTGTAATAAAACTTTCAGCATTTGCTCTCTTAGAAACATTTAAATATGCCATACAGCAGTATTTATTATAGTTAAAATGTTGTATAGTACATCCCTAGTACTTATTTATCTTATAACTGGAAGTTTATACCTTTTGACAGCTTTCATCCAATTCCACCACATCTCTCCTCTGGTAATCATATATCTGATCTCTTTATGAGTTTGTTTTATTTTGTTTTTAAATTCCACATACAGGTGATATCATGAAGTATTTGTCCTTCTCTGACTTATTTCACTTAGCATAATGCCTTCAAGGTCCATGCATGTTGTCTCAAATAGCAGGATTTCCTTCTTTTTTATGGCTGAATAGTATTCTAACACATACATATTTTCTTTATCCACTTACCTTTATTCATTTACCTGTTGATGGACGCTTAGGTTGTTTCCATCTTGGCTATTGTGAATCATGCTGCAGTGAATATGGAGGTGTGGATATCTCTTTGACGTAGTAATTTTGTTTCCTTCACATACATACCCAAAGGTGGAATTGTTGGATCATGTGGTAGTTCTATTTTACATTTTTTGAGGAACCTCCACACTGTTTTTCACAGTGGCTGTACCAGTTTACATTCCCACTAACAATGCACAAGGGTTCCCCTTTCTCCACATTCTTACCAGTATTTGTTATCTCTTGTCATTTTAATGATAGTCATCCCAACAGGTGTGAGGTGATATCTTATTGTGGTTTTGATTTGCATTTCCCTGATGATGAGTGATGTTGAGCACCTTTTCATGTACCTGTTGGCCATTTGAATATTTTCTTTGGAAAAAGATCTATTCAGGTCTTTTGCCCATTTTTGAATTGGATTATTTGTTTTTCTGCTGTTGAGTTGTATGGATTCTTTGTGTATTTTGGGCATTAATCTCTTATCACATGTATAATTTGCAAGTACTTTGCCTCATTCCATAGCTCATTTTTTCATTTTGTTGATTATTTCTTTCACTCTGCAGAAGCTTTTCATTTTGCTGTAATATCTTTTACTAATTTTTTATTTTGTATTTTGTTCTTTATGCCTTAGATGCCATATCCCAAAAATTGTTACTGAGACTTATATCAAGGAGCTTTTTCCCTATGTTTTCCACTAGGAGTTTTATGGTTTCTGGTCTTATACTGAAGTGTTGAATTCATTTTGAGTTAATTTTTGTGAGTGGTGTAAGATATGGGTCTAATTTCATTCTTTTACATGTGAATATCCAATTTCCCAGTGTCATTTATTGAAGAGATTATCTTTTTGCCATTGAGTATTTTTGGCTCCTTTGTCAAATATTAGTTTGCTATATATGCATGGGTTTATTTCTGGTCTCTCAATACTATTCTATTGGGCTATGTGTTTATTTTTGTGCCAGTACCATTCTTTTCTGATTGCTATAGCTTTAAAATATAGCTTGAAATCAGGAAGTGTGATGCTTCCCACTTTGTTGTTCTTTCTCAGGATTGTTTTGGTTATCTGGGGTCTTTTGTGGTTCCATAAAGATTTTAACACTTTTTTTTCTACTTCTGTAAAAAAATGCTATTGCAATCTTGATAGGGATTGCACTGAATCTATCAGTGGGGGCGTATGGAATATTTGATGCACAGGCACAGGGTTCCCTATAGCATTGTGTCAGACCAGGGACCTATTTTAAAACAAAGGAGCTGCAGGAGTAAGAACCTATCTATGTCTCATAGTATATTCTGAAACATTCAAAGGTGCCAGCAGAAAGATCATTGGAATGGGCTAATGAAAGCACAACTGAAGTGCCAATTTGTAGGTGATAGTTTAAGAGAATAGGGGTGCCATTCTCCACAATACAGTGTATACTGTGAATTAAAGACCTTTGCATTTAGGTTTGTTTCCTTGGTCTGGGAACTAAGAGGTTGAAGCATCTTACAATCATTCCGAACGACCAACTTGGGGAATTTGTGCTTTCTTTCTTCACTGTGGGCTCTGCAGGGTTAATTGTCCTTGTACTGTTACTGGATAGAGAACCAGTTCTAAACTCATGTTTAGCTGCTCACCACTAGAAAATCAATACTTGAGGGAAGTGATGGTAGGGAATGAAAGTTCCCTTATAGGAAGCCAACAACGTGGGAAGATGGTGGACAGATGTCTCAAAGGCCATCTTCATCTTCCTGGCAAAGCCAGAGGACTTCAAAGGGGAAGGTATGGGAAAAGGGAGGGGGGCTATGTGTAGGAGAAGAAGGTGCTCAGGTGGTTAGTTGTATGTATGACCCTGAACAGACTTGCTGGCATCCATGGAAGTTGTTTTCAAATGTAATCAGGCCTTATCTTCTGGGAAAGTTTGGTCCTCACTCCTCAAGGCCAGTGGTCTGCAAATCTCAGGGAACATGTTAGTTCTGCTACAGATCAAGGGCATTAGGTGAGCAAGCAAGAAGTAGCTTGAAGCAACTTAACCCTTACAACCAGTTGGAGTGCTGTTACAGTACCATATGGGGGAATATTCCCATCAGGTGACTCAGTGAGAGTCCCATTGAATTATAAGTTACAACTCTTCCCTGGAATCTTTCAGCTCCTTGTCTAGGAATCCGGAGGCAAGAAGACAGTTACTATCTTGGCAAGAATAATTGACCCTGAATGTTAGGAAAGTTAAGGCTGTTATACAAACAATAATGAAGGAATGTGTTTGAGATTCTGTTGATTCACTTGGATGCCTCTTGTCAAGGTAAATGGACAAGTGTAGCAACCAGGGCTTGAAAGGGGAATGCTTACCAGGGGATCAGACCCCTCAGGAATGAGGTCTGGTTCACAACACTGGTTATGCTATTCACACTCAGCAGAGGTGTTAGTTGAATGTGAGGGGAATCCAGTATGGCTGGTGTTAGTTGAATGTGAGGGGAATCCAGCATGGCTGGTGGAGGTAGGAGATGATGAGTATTTGTTGTGGTTCTGAGCCAAGCTGCAGCAGCAAGGTTATATAGTTCAACCCAATATCCTTCCTTTGTATTTATATGAATAGTCTTCAACAAATTGTATTTATTTTTATTATATGTAAATATGTATACCATTCTTTGTCATTTTTTTACACAAAAGGTAATTTTTATATTTTTCTGTAATTTAAAAAATTGACATTAAGTCTTGGAGACCTTTTAATGTTACTCTATATAGAGCTCCCTATTCTTTATAAGTTGCTGCATTGAATCTGTTATTTACTTAGGTTGGTTCTTTAGAAGTTTGTTTTCCTTATACAGTATCATGAACAACAGTGAAATGAGGATCTTTGGTACATGTTCTTTATGTGCAGTTGTAAATATACCAAAAAGTGGAATCGATGGGGCATAATGAACATGGTTGAAGTGCCCTCCAGAGTAGCCATTTACTCTTCCACCAGCAGTGTTTGAGACACCTATTTCCTCAGATCATCACCAATACTTGATATTGTCAACCCTTTCATTTTTTGCAAAGAAGTTAAGGTAGTTTTATTAGTTTCATGGTAGAAAACTGAAGAGGGTTCCATCTTGATTGCCTTTTCTTTGTTGACTTTGAGGGGTGGAGGTCATCTACTAAGAGTCAGAAGTCTAGGGGCACCTGGGTGGCTCAGTTGTTAAGCATCTGCCTTCTGCTCAGGGTGTGATCCCGGGGTCCTGGGATTGAGCCCCACACGAGTCTCCTCCACTGGGAGCCTGCTTCTTCCTCTCCCACTCCCCCTGCTTGTGTTCCCTCTTTTGCTGCCTGTCTCTCTCTCTCTGTCAAATAAATAAGTGAGATCTTAAAAAAAAAAAGAGTCGGAAGTCTAAAGAAATTAGGAAAGGTCTGAAAAAATAAGTTGTGAAACGAAGAAGGCATATCAACAGAAGGCAATTCACAGAAGAAATGCAAATGGTTAGGAAACGTACACAAAGATGATCAACCACACTAAGAATCAGGGAAATTAAAGTTAAAACCCAGAGGTTTTTTTCACATATGACATTGGCAAAATGTGTCAATAGTGTCTACTACGTGTCTACCACGTGTAATGCCAATCTGTCTGCTTCCTGAATATGTCCTGATTTTGAACACTCATTATCAGTATAATGTTTTTGAGGATGTTCCCATCTCCGAGTCCCACCTTCCTAAGGTAGAGACAGAAGCTCACCTTCTCTGTTTCCCTTGCTTCTGGTGTTATCTTTGCAGGTACATAGGCACTGCCAATTACACACACTTGCATGAGACTCCTCTTTAGAAAAGAGTAACACTAAGAAGAAAGCACCATGTGGAATCCATTTTGTATTGAATAAGGTGGTGGAGGCTTTTGGCTTTCAGTTGATGCAGTGGCCAGAAGTGCTGGGGTCTAATGTCCTCGGTCAAATGGTGAGTTGCAGTATCTGTTTTCAGTGGTGGCAGCAGAGGAATATTTGCTGAAACGGTTCCTGTGGCTGTAAGTGTTGTTTCTGGCTCTGTAGGCTTAACTTAACTTTCCCTGGGATTTAGGGGCTATTGTATTTTAATAATTTCTTTTTATATTTGGACTGATGACAGTAAGCTCTGCTGTTTGCAGGTAATGCCCTTGATTGATGATATTTACCTGCATTCTGCACCCTTTCCTTTTATGCTTTTAGGGAACTGTCTGTACTGATTAGTTCCTCTCACCTTTAATTCCAGAGTCCCTTTCTATGCTCATTGAGTTCTATCTTTTCCTACCTTTTTTTCTTCCTTTTTATAGTTATTATTCTGGAATGAATTGTCAAATAATCACTGTCTTCATAGCCTCGTCTTCCACTTTTCAACCCACTGCAAGCTGCTTGCCATCTTCATCATTCAATCGAAATTGTTTTTTCTATGGTTGTGAATGAGGGATGTGTCACTAAATTCAACACTTTGTAGTTTTATCATTCAAATCTTCCACTGGGAGGATGGCTTATATTGGTGTACAAATAGAGGCAAGAGGGCTTTTTGTGAAGCTATTTTAGTGTATCAAAAAAGAGAAGAGTTACTAGAACTAAAGTGGACACAGCAGACCTGTGGAGCCCTGGATATAATCAACCAACCTAATCAACCAACCTTCCCCTCCCTTCCTCCTTCCCTCCCTTCCTCCCTCCCTTTTTTTCATCATCTGTCTACCTATTTTCTATGTCAATATGAAAGAGAATAAATCAATAAAAGCACTAGGAAACAAGAAATGATGCCACTCTAGGGAACAAGAAATTGTGCACATTTTTGGTAAGTTAGAAAGCAGATAGTATCAGATTGACAAAATAGAGAAAACGTAGGCCAGAATGAATAAAACAGATTTAGGGAAATGTCAGAGTCAATAGGAATACAAAGGGCAGGAGAGAACCTGTAATTGATTAAAGAAGTTAACTCTACATAGCTAAGCCAGAGGTACACCTGTACATAGCATGTACACTCGCAGTATTTAACCCAAGAATGAATGAGAGAACTGTTCTCTAAGGAAAGTGAAGTACATGCCTAACAAGGAGATCTGGAGGGAGTAAAGGGGCCTGAGAAATAAGAACTAAGTGCAAAGTAATTCAATAATGTTAGAAGTTCTGAAGAGGAGAATACTATCTGGAAAAAGTTATACTTATTATGCCAAGCCCTTCTTATTTTGGCCATTAGGTTGGAGAGAGTGAGGTATATCCCAACTCTCCTTCCTTCTTAATGCCCTCATATCCTCAAGTGGAGTCTGTACATTGCCATATTCTGCCCTTTTAGACTTAACTCCTGCAGTTCACCTTTTCAGAGGAGAGTCCAGTTAAGAACTAGACTTGAACAACTATGGAGGGAATCCATGCTAATGTCTATATCAATCAATCCAGTCCTCTGTTCATATGTATCTACAGATGTTTGAGGAAACATAATAGCATGAAAGAGATAGCCCAAGGCAAATAAGGAGAATAACTACTGTCAGACAAAACAAAACATTTAAAACCCAGAGAGAACTTTAAATAAATTCCAATTTTGTATCTCAGAGACATTTTGTATTAATGAAATCTATAAACAAAATAATGAATGTATGAAAAGGGAGCAATCAGAGAGCAAGAAAAAATTCTTAGAAATTAAAAATATAATTGATAACATTTTAAAAAGGGCTAACTAAGTTAAAAAGGATGTACACTTTTTAAAGAACAAATTAATCATCTGGAAGTTAAAAGTGATATAACTACCCAGAATATAGTGAAAAAAAGATGAGGAAAATAAAAAAGAATAATATGAAAGGAAATATGAAAGAATAATTCCAGGAGGCTCAATATCTATCTAATAAACTTACCAGAAGGAAATTATGCAGAAAATGAGGAGGATAAAATACTCATTGAATAACAAAAAATTTTTCTTTGTGTGGGAGGTAAGCACAAAATCGTAGTGTCCATTAGCTATGTAGTTGGACAAATGAAAAAGATTCACACCTAGGTAGATAGTGGTGGAATTTTAGAATTCTGAGAATAAAATGATAATTCAAAAATAATTCAAATTGGATTGGATGGCATCAAAATTGAAAACTTCACCAAAGTGCTTTATCAGTAGAGTGAAAAGGCAGCCCATAGAATGGGAGGAAATATTTGCAGATTATTTATCTAATAAGGGGTTAATATCTAGAGTATGTAAAGAACTTCTACAACTCAACAACACAAAAGCAAACAACTCAATTAAAAATTGGCAAAGAATTTGGATAGTTCTTCAGTGAGTATCACAAATGTCCAATAAACTCATAAAAAGATGTTCAACATCATTAATCATTAGATATGCAAATCAAAACCACAATCATATATACAGTGAGGAAAATACAGTTTCTTCAATACATGGTGCTGGGAAAGTTGGACAGCTACACAAAAAAGAATGAAACTGGACCACATTCTAATGCCATATATAGAAATAAACTCAAAATGGATTAGAGACCTAAATGTGAGACCTAAAACCATTAAAATCCTAGAAGAGAGCATGGCAGTAATTTCTCTGACCTCAACCACAGTAACATTTTTCTAGATATGTCTCCTAAGACAAGGGAAACAAAAACAAAAATAAACAATTGGGACTACATCAAAATAAAAAGGTGTTGTACAGCAACAAAACAAGAAGACAACCTACTGAATGGGAGAATATATATGCAAATGATATATCTGATAAAGGGTTAATATCCAAAATATATAAAGAATTTATGTAACTTAACACCAAAAAGAAAAAAAAGAACCAGTCTGATTAGAAAATGGGCTAAGGACCTGAACAGATATTTTTCCAAAGAAAACACACAAATGGCCAACAGACACATGAAAAGATGCTCAAAATCACTAATCACCAAGGAAATGCAAATCAAAACCACAGTAAGATATCACCATATACCTGTTAGAATGGCTAAAATCAAAATGACAAGAAATAACAAGTTTTGGTGAGGATGTGGACTTGTGGGAAATCTGGGGCATGGTTGGTGGGAATGCAAACTGGAGCAGCCACTCTGGAAAATGGTATGGAGATTCCTCAAAAAATTAAAAATAGAAATATCACAATCCCTTAATTCCACTATTGGGTATTTATCTAACAAAATGAAAACACTAATTCAGGAGTGCATGGTGGGTCAGGCGGTTAAGCTCGAGTCATGATCCCAGGGTCCTGAGATTGAGTCCCACATTGGACTCCCTGCTCAGTAGGGGGCCTGCTTCTCCCTCTGCCTCTACCTGCCACTCATCTTGCTTGTGCTCTCTCTCTCTCTGTGTGTGTGTCAAATAAATAAAAAAAATCTTTTGAAAAACCCTACTAATTCAAAAGTGTGCACACCTATGTTTATTTCATCATTATTTACCGTAGCCAAGATATGGAAGCAACTTCAGTGTTCATCAAGGAGAATGTGGTACACACACACACACACACACACACACACACAAATATTACATAGCCATAAAAAAGAATGAGACTATGCTGTTTGAGATGACATCAATGGACCTAGAGTGTATTATGCTAAGTGAAATAAATCAGACTGAGAAAGCGCATGATTCCACTCGTAAGTAGAATCTAAAAAAAAGAAGTAAACAAACAGCATCAGACCTGTAAATACAGAGAATAAACTGATGGTTGCCAGAAGGAGGGGAAGCGGGGGATTGGGTGAAGAGGAGTGGGAGATACAGACTTGCAGTTATGGAATGAATAAGTCAGGAGAATAAAAGGCATAGCATGAGGAATATAGTTGTTGATACTGTAATAGCGATGAAATGGGACAGATGGTACACCTGTGAGTGTAGCATAATGTATAAACTTGTCAAATCACTAAGTTGTACCCCTGAAACTAATGTAAAAAAACACCATCCCACAATGATATACCATTTCACATCTATTAGGTAGCTATTTTCAAAAAAACCCCCCAAAAACAAACAAAAAAACCCAACAACAGATAATAACAAGTGTCAGCAAGGATATGGAGAAATTGGAACACTGCACCACTGGTGGCAGTATATAATGGAGCAGTCATTGTAGAAACAGTTGACTGTGTTGGAGCGGCTCCTCAGAAAATTAAAGTGAGAATTACTATATGATCCAGCAATTTCACTTATGAGTGTACAGCCAAAAGCATTGAAAGCAGGGACTAGAACAGATATTTGTATACCCATGTTCATAGCAGCATCACTCACAATAACCAGAAGGTGGAAGCAACCCAAGTATCTGTTTGATGGATCAGTGCATAAACAAATGTGCTATCTATCTACAAGGCAATATTATTCAGCCTTGAAAAGGAAGGAAATTCTGACACATTCTACAACATAGATGAACTTGGAGGACATTATGCTAACTGAAATAATCCAGCCACAAAAAGACAAATACCGTGTAATTTCACTTTTACGAGATTCCTAGGGTAGTCAGATTCACAGAGACAGAAAGTAGAATGGTCATTGCCAGGGTCTGAGGGAAAGGGAGAATGGGAGTTATTGTTTAATTGGAATAGAGTTTCAGTTTTGTAAGATGAAGAGTTCTGGTGATTGATGGTGGCAATGATTGCACAACTGTATGAATGTACTTAATACCACTGAACTATATGCTTAAAATGGCTAATTTTTACATTTTCTATATTTTATCCAAATTAAAAGTGTAATTTGGGGTGTCAACAACTTACCTATAAGTCGGCTTGATCTTAGGTTGTATTCCCAGTAGTGATTCCTAAAAGAAGATGGAGTATATCTTTAAACTTCTGGAAAATTTTATTTTGAACCAGAATTCGTTCCCTGCTTCTATTAGATATTTTCTGTTTGACCCTTGAGATCTACCTTTTGTCCTACCCCAACTTGCTCTTTGTCCCAAGAGGTTGATTTCTGTTGATGGCTTCCACTGGGCCCCCTTTCCCTTTGGCCAGTTAAAGCCAATAAGAGGCACCAGAAAGAAATTAGAAGCCAAAAGAGAGAGGTTAAGCAGCCCCCCCCCCCCCAATTCCTTCCATACTGTGCTATAGGTTCGCAATGGATATTTTCTTTCAGAAAGCCACAATTTAGGCTTGAGTCCTCCAGCTGTTTCCCTGGGCTTTATTAACTGCTCCCTCCTCTTACCTCATTTGGACTAGGTAGTGGCTGTTAATAGCTTACTGCTGTGGCTAGCTGCAGGGTGCTTCATTATCTCTCTAGGATTTCTCTTAACCCTGTCTATACCTTTGTTAATTAACTCAGCCACTCAGTTTCCTTCAGTTACTCTATTTAAATGTGTCATCTGTTTCCTGCCTGGACTGACTGAAGTAGGTAATTTAGCATTCAAATGGGAGTAAAAAAATAAAGTCTGTGTGTGTGTGGTGGGGGGAGGGAATCAGGAACTTCTAAAACTACCTATTGGTCTTTTCTGATTTTGTAACTTGAGCAAATTCTTCTCATGTATTTTCCCATGACATTAAATTTAAAAAGAAAAAATTTAATCTCCATAGATGCGGAAAAAGCATAGGATAAAATTCTAAACTCATGTCATAACTTGTATAGTATATAGCAAACACTCGTAAACTTCATAATCAGTGGTTAAACATTTGAACGTTTAGCACTGGAATAAAAACATGATAAAAATTTTTGTGAGTACTCTTAGCTTTTTATTGGTAGTCTGACCATAGCAATGCTACAAGGAAAGAAAAGTGTCATAAACACTTGGAAGAAGTCAGAATATTATTATAAAGGCAGTATGATGATCTGCCATGAGAATACAAGAAAATTAAACTGGAACCCTATTCGAAGGAATCAGTGAGTTTAGTTGGAGAAATCTAAGATTGAACTACAATAAATAACTCTTTTCCAGCAATATATAACATAATGACAAAAGACACAAAAGCTAAGGGAGCCTCAGTAGCCTGTGGGCAACGTCAAGTGTTCTAGGGGCCATAGACCCACCCACCCTTCTTTCCCTCCTTCCTTCCTCCCTCTCTCCCTTTCTTCCCTCCCTGTCTTCCTTTC
Organism: Ailuropoda melanoleuca; assembly: GCF_002007445.2. Taxonomy (NCBI): domain Eukaryota; kingdom Metazoa; phylum Chordata; class Mammalia; order Carnivora; family Ursidae; genus Ailuropoda; species Ailuropoda melanoleuca. The sequence continues at coordinate 46,976,072 of NC_048228.1, read as the reverse complement.
TCCCTTCCTCCCCTCCTCCCCTTCTTCTTCCTTCCCTCCCTTCTCCTCCCTCCCTCCTTCCCTCTCTCTCTCCCTTTCCCCTTCCTTCCTTCCTTCCTTCCTTCCTTCCTTCCTTCCTTCCTTCCCTCTCTTTTTCTTTTTTTCTGATGAGAACTACCTTGGTGCTCCAGATGCTGGCTACCCCTTGTTCCAGACTCACCTGTTAGGAGTCTGGCTCACCCCACATAACACCAAATTCCAATCTTTATCTACCCCTCACCCTCACCCTATTAGAGGACCAGTGTGGGAGGCACTTTGCCCCAGGGGTGCAGCCAGGCTGGGGGTGGGCATGGGCTCTGGCCCAAAGACTGGGGGTAGTACAGCCCCAAATCTGTTCGGGGAGTGAATTGTGCATGGCAGGCCACAGATCTGTAGCCTTCCAGAAATCAGTAGGACCCTGAGCAGTGTTGTGGGCTTCTGGGATGGAACCCTGGAGACCCAGTCCAACTCTGCCAAGGTCCAAGGCTACAGCCGTGGAAGGCAGCATTCCATTGCACATCCTTGGGGCCAAACATCTCTCGCAGCAGCTGAGAGATGTCTCACATCTGTCCCAAAAGAATAGTCATGTAGTCAGACATTTGCTGCCTACTTGGGTGGCCTCAGCCTTGCCACATGTTTTATGGTTCATGTGTAGCAAGGAAGCCTTCTCTTTAAGGGTGAGCCATCTCTGGGTTCTGCTCTGCATGATGCCTCTTTATAGTTAACCTGCTCCGAACTGCTGGCCTCCAAAAGTCGATGACTCACGATCACATGAGGGAAGAAGCATTGACAATTAATACAAGATTACTGCCTCATTTATATACTTGGATTTCATGGCTAATTACCTATTTTTACTAAGATGAACAGTTATAGTCAAAACCATTAGTTTTATAGAAAATGATAATCTTTTTGCCCTTCCAAAAAATGTAAGTGGAATCCCAGAAGGATCAGAGGGAAGTAAGAAGTAAAATATTTTTGAAAAAATAATGGCTAAGAAGTTTCCAAATTTTGTGAAAACTATAAATCCGTAGAGTCAGGGAGTACAATGCATTCCCAGCAGAATAAACACAAAGAAACCAATCCAAGGACTATCTTAAAATTGCTGAAAACCAGTGATAAAGAGAAAGTCTTAAAGGAATCTAAAATGAAAGGACACATTATGTAAAATAAAACAGGAAAGACAACACCTCTCAGAGTTAATACGAGGCATGGGGCAATGCAGTGACATCTTTAAAGTGTTGAAAGGTCAACCTGGAACACTAATCCAGCAAAAATGTCTCTCCATTTTTTCAGTCAAACAAAAGGAAGATAATTCGTTGTTGGCAGACCTACACCACAAGAAATGCTGAAAGTTTTTTAGGTAGAAGGAAAATCATAGCAGGAAACGTGAATCTACACAAAGGAATAAGGCATAGGAAACGCTAAATATGTAAATAAGTAAAAATATATTGTTTTTCAGGTTTCTTTAAAGATAATTTCTTTAAAGATAATTGACCATTTAAAGTGGACAGATGACGTATGATTGTAGTGGTCGTGATGGGTGAGGCAACCAACTTGAGCTTTCTACTTGTTTTCTCAGTAGATCTTGCTATTTGCAGCAGTATACACTAGTGTAGATGAATGCAGAGCTATCCAAATGATTTTGTGTGGGCCAGGTAAGGCACACAGAAATACACAATTCATTCCATATATGAAATTAATACAGCAACTTTTTAATGGCCTTTGCTATATCAAATACTGTGTTGACTACAAGTCATATATGTTCTAGAAAAACCCCACATCTTAGAGTTTAGCTGAGAGTTCTTCCCATATGCTTACTTTTAGCAATATATTTATGAAAAGTTACACTCAGATCATCTCTTTTATAAATCAAATCCAAAATCTTCATTCTTTTTTCAATTAAATACTAATTCCACTAGGTGGAGGCATTTCCTTAGTTTTGTGTTTCTCACTGAAGAGCCTAGGAATAACAAGTATAGTAAGCAGGGAAATGAGTCAGAAAAAAAGGCACATAGCCCTCCCAAGGCCTGGTGCTTTGCACTATATTAGCTTGGTAAATGCATCCCCATTACTACACACAGTTCCATGCAGTTGACCTTGAACAACAAGGGAATTAGAGGCACCGACCCCCTGCGCAATTGAAAATCTGTGGAGAACTTTTGGGACTCCCAAAACTTAACTACCAATAACCTACTGTTGACCAGAGGTCCTACTGAGAACATAAACAGTTGAAGAGAGAACAAAAACATACATATTTTGTATGTCACGTGTATTATATACGATAGTCTTACAATAAAGTAAGCTACAGAAAAGATAATGTTTTTAAGAACGTCATAAGGAGGGGAGCCTGAGTGGCTCAGTCTGTTAACCGTCCGCCTTCAGCTGATCGGGAGTCCTGGCATAGAGCCCTGCTCAGGGGAAGTCTCCTTCTCCCTCTCCCTCTGCCCCTCCCCCCACTCATGTTCTCTCTCTCACTCTGTCTCTCTCACTTCTCTTTCAAATAAATAAATCTTAAAAGAAACATCATAAGGAAGAGAAAATACATTTATAATACTGGACTGTTTATCTAAACTATAAGTTTACATCAACTCTTTACAAGAGGAATCGTCTATCAGTACCTAAGTCAATATTGTCTTATAGGATACAGATTGTTGTAGATGTTATACATATTACTAACACCAGAATGAAAAATGAAAAGATGGTTTACGGTCTGTAAGTTTTGACAAATTTTAACGTTTTATAATATATTTGTGTATCTTTTAGGGTAGTAAATGATAAAATAGACTAGTATTTACATATATTTTATGCATTTATGACACAGGTAACTTTTTCTTAATTCTTTCACTCTTTCTAGGCTCCACAATTCATTTGTGAGTTTTTTTCAAATTGTTGCAAATCTCTAAAGAATTTTCCAGTATATTTATTGAGAAACAAATGTGTGTAAGTGAACCTGCACAGTTCAAACCCTTGCTGTCTGAGGGTCAACTGTACTTGCTTTTAATGTTTAGCAAAGGAAAGTGGCAAGTTTTCTAGGCTGATACTATCTAAATGTTTTCTTCCCATTGGTTTGAATTTTAAAATAGCCTCTAAGGGCTGAGTAGATTATTAACCAGGCATCTCACATTTTTTCATTTAATCCTGTCAGATGGTTCTTGCATTCCACAGTGATGTACTAAGTGTCTGTAACAATAAAATGTATGCTGTTTTCACTGTCTTTCAAATATTTCATATTTAACCAAGATGATAATATAAGGAACATTATATATATATATATATATATATATATATATATATATATATATATATATATATATATATATATATAATGCTTTAGTCCTTGCATTAGTAGTTTAATATAAAACAACACCTTTTCAGGTTATGGGGAAAGAGCAAATGTGTGAGACATTTCTTAAAGTAGCTGAAATATAAAAGAGCTGAAGGATTGTGAGGAAGTTTTTTTCAGCTTGAAGTTTTTTTGTTGTCATCTTTCTGGGTTTCTACTTTGCTGTTTTTATTGGTACCAACGTTATGTGGAAACAATATCTTTCCAGTTAAATAGGAAATTCATCTGCTCTTTATTTTGTATTTGAAGTTTTAATGCTCTGTGTCATCAGTTCATTGACTTCAAGGAGGTAAGTCTCTGAAATGTTGCACTTTATGAGGCACAACCCAATTCTCTTTTTGTGCAATTTGTTTTTTAAAAGTCTTTCTTGTATGAGTACTATTGTCTCAGTTTTATTGTTTTAAAGATACTCTATTAATTATCTACAGCTGCTGTCATAAATGAATTAAAAACACAACAGACTTTTGTCCTTTAATCCCTTAGAGAAAATTTAGTGACTGATGTTGTTTCCTTTTTTTCTTCATTGTACATCTGTGGGAAAGGAGTGACAAATCTGATGTTTATGAAAGTATTGTTAAAAAGAATTCCAAGCTTTTGTATCTCATATGTCTCATTTAAAAAAAATAAATTTGAATTTTCATTCAAAACAATTATTCAGTATACATTGAATAAAATAGGAGGTCTAATTCGTGCACAAATCTTAAAATTTATTTTCCTCTTTAGGATGAAGGCCTGGCCCGCCAGTTGGTGGAGCTAGGCTACCGAGGGACTGGAGAGGTGGTAAAAAGGGAAGATTTTGAAGCAAGGAAAGCAGCGATAGAGATTGCAAGGCTGGCTGAAAGAACTCAGAAAAAGTAAGTGTCTGTGTTCCAAATCTAGATTTTATATCATATTGTAGAGTCTTTGGAAGAGTCCAATTTCGTTGGCATTGTTGTAATTTAGAAACATTGGCTGGAGCAAGTAGAGCTTGGACTATCCTAAGCGTGTGTTCTTCAGATCAGGAACTGGAGGAACTGGAGGAGCTGAGATGTGCTTGCAAGAAGCCACATGCAACTTGGAGCTACTAATTTAAGAAACATAAATACCAAAATACGGTCATTAGACTAATAAAGTCTTATTAAAAAAATAAGTCAATGTTATTGGCTTTATGTATTTATATACTAAAAATATAAGTGACTTTCGCCTTAGTATTCTTTGTATTTTTGAGACCTATAAACCTTTGACATCATTTATGTACTTATGTTTTTGAAAGCATTGATTCATTCAACTTTATTAACAGTCACCAGCTTTTGTTAATGTGACTAATATAGGGTTACATGAAATAGGAATCTAATTAAATATATTAAACATATTATATAAAAGATGTATACCTAAAGTGAACTGTATCAACTGATAAGCCAATATGAAAGATGTGACAAAGCACTTATCTATTTACTTTTTAAAAATGAATGCTAAACTTGTACATGTTGGAGAGGACAATTACTTAGAAATTGGCATATTATTCCTAGATGTAATTTTAAAAACTACACCATAATTATGGGTAGAAATCTCCCATGTATTTATCATAACAAATAACGTTTGGTAGTGGAACATGAATTGGTTCCAGGAGTGTGCAATTTTAATTGATTGTTCTAGTGGTTATTGTGTTTCATTACCATGGAATTTTGGAATTTAATATACTGACATTTGGTAATATATTAGTTATCTGATGCTGCCATAACACATTACTACAAACTTAGTGGCTTAAAACAACAGGAATGTATTTATTCATAATTCTTTGGGTCAGAAGTCAAGAGGACAGTGGCTTAGCTGGGTCCTCTGCTCAGTACATCGCAAGGTTGAAATCCTGGTGTTGGCTTGACTGAGTCCTGGTCTGGAGGCTCTGAGGATGAATCTGCTTCCACACTTATTCAGGTTGTTGGCCAGATGCAGTTTCTTGTGATTATGGAACTGAGGTCCCCATTTCCTTGTCCGTTGTCATTTTGGGGGCTGGGCCGCAGGGTCCTACAGGCTGCCGACATTTATCTTCATGCTTTCCATGTGGTCCCCTTCCAGCAAGAGCAGTTCGAAATTCTCTCACCCTTCAAATTTCTCTGACTTCTCTTTCTGCAGCAACTGATTCCAGCCAGAGAAAGAGCTCTCCTTTTAAGAGCTCATGTGGTCACACTGAGTCCATCTAGATTATCCTGATCATTTCCTTATTTTAAGGTATATAACATTCATTACATCGGCAAAGTCTCTTTTTCCATGTAATGTAACATGTTCACAGGTTCTAGGAACATGGGCAGCCTTTGGGTGGGTATGCTGCTTTTCGCATGTCATTTATATGAAAGTTTGAGAATTTATTGAACATAGTTACACATAACTTTTAGTCTTAAAAAATTGAAATGATGCAACGTATATGTGTACAATGTGATGTGTCTTATATAAAATATCAGGGGGGTCTTCTCTTTCCATATTAGTAAATGTTTATCAGGGGCGGAAGTGGAGAGATTTTTGTGAGATTTGACAGGGAATTAATGTATGTTCATATTTTATTAAAGATGTGTCCTATTTCATAACAAGCAAAGTCAGTCATGTATAAAGTGTATGTGCACATGTCCTCTTCGTGTTTGAGGATCAAAGTATTTACTCTTTGCAATAGTCTCTTTAACTGGCCAGAACTGGAAGTCATCAGGCTACTTACGTACCAATTGCAGGAGGCTAATCCCCACCCAGAGCTGCTAGAATTGGAAGGCCCTTTCATCTGCAGAGCTTCTCTAGCTGCCGTTGAAATGGGATGGGCCCCATATGTTGCCTCTGGCCCCATGTGGGAGTCACTTTGCTCCCTTCCCTCCCGGGTCTATTGTAGTGTTATTGACAGCAGGGCCGGCAGAGGATGACCTACAGTCAAATATGTCTTGGGTCTATATTTGCAGGAGAATCATTTGGAAAATATACATGAATATCTGCCTGTCTGCCAATTGTTGCTAACTTGGAAACACTTGGTTCTACCATCAGTTTATATTATATTAATTTCTCTAATGTGCAGGTGAGCAGTCCTGGGTAGATCCCAATCCTTCAGTCTGGTGATTATAGAGCACCCATCTCAAGTGTTGGTACCTAAGAGTATGTTATTTACTTAGATTAGTTTCAGAGGGGAAGGAGTCTAGAGAGAAGAAAGTTAAAGGCATTGGGAGGGAGCATTGTGATGAAGTGGTATTTTGATAATTATCTCTCCAAAACAAGACATAAGGTGAAAAGAAATTATTGGGCTTTTACTTCAGTCATTCACTTTACAAATACTCCTGCACAACCATCTTGCATTAGGCACTGTGCTAAATGCTGGGGATATGGTAGCGCATAAGATAGTACCTGCCCTCAAGAAATTTGAGGGCTAGATAAATGAAAGACGGTTACATTGCTGGTGGGAAAATAAAATAGAAAACTGTTCGGCAGTTCTTCAAAAAGTTGAGCCCAGAGTTCGCATATGACCCAGCAATTCCATTCCTAGGCATATATCCAAGAGAATTGAAAACATAGGTTCACTTAAAAACTTGTTCACCAGTGTTCATAGCAGCATTATTTTTTTTTAAAGATTTTATTTATTCGACAGAGATAGAGACAGCCAGTGAGAGAGGGAACACAAGCAGGGGAGTGGGAGAGGAAGAAGCAGGCTCATAGCAGAGGAGCCTGACGTGGGGCTCGATCCCATAACACCGGGATCACGTCCTGAGCCGAAGGCAGACACTTAACTGCTGTGCCACCCAGGTGCCCCAGCAGCATTATTGATAGTAACCATAAAGTGGAAATAATCCCAATGTCCATCACCTGATGAATGGGTAAAAGAAAATGTGGCATATAGACATAATGAAATATGATTCAGCCATAAAAAGGAGAGAAGTACATATTGTTACATGCTACAACATAGATAAACCTTTACAGCATTAGACTAAGTGAAAGAAGCCAGACAAAAGGACTACATATTGTATAGTTCTGTTTATATAAAATGTCCAAAATAGGTAAATGCATAGAGGCAGAAAGTGGACTTGTGGTTGCCAAGGGCTGGCAGGAAGGGTGAATGGAGAATGACTGCTAATGGGTATGGGGCTTCTTTTCATGTGTTGGAATGTTCCAGACTTAGATGTTGGAGAGAATTGCACAACTTGTAAATATACTAAGAACATTGAATTGTACGCCTTTAAAGTTTGAATTTTATGGTATGTGAATTATAGCTCAATAAAAACAATTACAACAGAAAAGAATGCATTCTGTCATAGTTGCTGTGGTGACACCCTGAAGCGGTACTAAGTCAAGATTTGGGGCATGTGAAGAACAGGGAAAGCTCTTTTTAAGGCAGGGTTGCTATTGTGGTTCTTAAAGGATAAGTAGGAGTTAATCAGGCAGAGAATGATGTGATGATGGACACATCCATTTTGACTTAATTCTGTGACAAACTCCCCTCCTTCATAAATCATCCTCTCTACCTCTTTGTCTTAATTTATCCCTGTTCCCTTGCTAAGACTTTTCCCCCTAAAGCTGTGCCACTTACTTCCACATTTTCTGGGGTGGTGGTGATGGTGGTGGGTGGGCTCTGCATTTTCCTGTTTCCCACAACCTTTGCTTCAAAACCATCTCTGCTTTATTATCATGTAGACATCTCTCACCTGTCCTGAACTGAGGTTCATGGCAGCTGGTATAGTAGCTATAAGTCAGAGGCTTTAAATGTTCAGGAGAAAGAATGGGTATAGTTTAGCTGGTGAACTTTTTGTCAAGACAGAATGTTCTTCTCTCCAGGGTCTGGCCAAGGTACATTAATGAAGAATCCCCATCATAAGTTCCAGAGAATTTCCATTTGTAGTGAGAAGTTCCATTTATTTCCACAGGTGATGGAGAGATGGACCTTAACTATTTGTGACACAGGTTGAATATTGGGTCTTTGGGGTATATTTAGTATTAGTTTAAGGTACTATTATTCCCATTCCTTTTAGCAAACTAATGTCTATGACATTTTTTTAAGAGATTTATCCATTTATCTTCGAGAGAATGACTGGGGGCAAGGGGTGGGGGAGGAGCAGAGGGAGAGGGACAAGCAGATTCTGTGCTGAGCGCGGAGGCTGATTTGGGTCTTGATCCCGGAGAGCCGGAGATCATGACCTGAGCCGAAATCAAGAGTTGGATGTTCAAGCAACTGAGCCACTCAGGTGCCCTGACATGCTCTTTTATACTCACCCTGGTTTGCAGAGGAGAGCCACTGATTATCTTTCTTAGTGATTTTGATTCTATTCTGACCAGTGTATTTCTGATGACCTTGGTGACTAGGTATCTTCCGGGTCCTTCCATGGCCCATACACTTTGGTGGATCTTCTGGCCTCACAGAATATGTCCATTCTAGCCTGCCTGTTTTTCTGAGCCTTTAATCCCTTAAAATTCTGTCTCTCCAGTTTAGGCATTTCAGCTGTAGTCATTGTGGGTTATTGCTTGTTTCCAGTTTCTTGGAGCCACCTTAGCAGTGAGTTTTCACCATCTTCTGGGGTCCTTACCAAAATGCTATGTCTTGTGTTCTGAGAGGGTGTAGTGTGTCCACAAATTCTAATATATTCAGTCTTATTTCTGGCTTTCCTGGTCTAGATTTCTCTCCAGTCCTGCTTCTGTGTGCTAGGTAGGTCTTGCAGCTCCTTTGGGGTAATGTCCGTTTCCTCTCTTATCAGACCTAACATGTCCCTGGCTGTGACTTAACTCTTTTATAGGCTTAAGGGCCAGAAGTAGAATTGGGGACATCTCCTGAGGTGGACGCATGTTGTCTTGTGGAGAAAGACCTCTATATTTTCCTTCTGTTTTGCTGCTGGTGGTGGTGAGAGTTTGATGGTTCTTAATGGAGAGGTTGAGATCACTTCTTCAGGCTCAGAGGATTCAGAAGAGGTCTGGGGAGGTCAGAATCTTTGGGAACACCTACTCAGTTGTATGTCAGGATCCCAGGTTTTCTTAATCAGAATTTTGATTTTGCTGTAACAGACCTGCCCCTGTGACTATCTGAGTGTCTTTGGACTTGAGCCACTGAGACTATCAAATCCTGTGCTGGATTCATCTTGTGTTTGCCCACTGCATGAGGTGAGGACTTCTCTGCAAGCTAGCAAAGAAACTATTTTTAAAAATTTTTTACAGTTGTTTTTTTATTTTGTTACAGTTGTTGGTTAATTGTCCTCAGCTTTGCATTATCAACCTTTAGGGCATCAGTGCAATTTAGCAACAACTATTTATGCAATTGCATTGTTATTACATTGTATCATTCCCCATACATTTCAAATGCCTGAATCATCCCATTGGCTAGGGCATTCCACTTTAATCATATAGCATCCCAGTTTTCCACACGTGAATGAATGTTTTAACAGTTGGATCACTACCTTGTGCTGGGGTTGTTGTGCTGGGGTTGTCTGCACACCACTTACCTCGAGGGCTGTGGACCTCTTTACTAAAGGGCTCGTGGTGAGAGATACAGTCCCCAAAGCCTATTTTACTTCCTGCTTTTTCAGATTTTCCAGGTACAGTCTATCACAGAATATCCTTTCTAGGAAGCAGACATAAAGATGAAGTCAAGAATTCAAAAGGTTAGCTGGAAAGTAAAAAAGAAAAAAAAACATAAAAAGAAAAGGTTGGGAGCAAAATTAGACAGGGGAGGGGGGTGTCAGACCTTGATGCTCACCTGGCAAAGTCTCTGTCAGGTCAGCGGAGTGTTTGCAAAGCAGATTATCTGTTAAAGGGATCCCACATTTGGTGGAGATTATTTGATCTTAGAACCATTGTCTTGCTTAGTGATTTTCAGAGGCCATCGTGAGAACAGCGTGAGATCTGCTCATTTGTTGAGGCTGACCAAGAAAGCTAACTGGAAGCAATCACCTAACCAACCTACTTTCCTTCCTTCCTTCCTTCCTTCTTTCCTTCCTTCCTTCCTTCCTTCCTTCCTTCCTTCCTTCCTTCCTTTCGTTCTTTTTTAAGATTTTATTTATTTGCTGGAGAGAGAAAGAGAGCACAAGCAGGGAGAGTGGTAGGCAGAGGGAGGAACAGGCTCCCTGCTGAGCAAGGAGCGGCCATGAGGGACTCAGTCCCAGGACCCTGGGATCATGACCCAAGCCGAAGGCAGATGCTGACTGAGCCACCAGGTATCCCCCAACCATATTTCTTGAAGCTAGGCAGCTTGTCCTTTAATTTTATAATTCATTTTTGAAAGTCACATTTATTGATGTTTTTAAATTGTTTAATGAGTTGTGATAGACATACATAGTAGTGAGACACTCACCACAGTCAGTATGCTAATATCTTCATAATGCCAAAAAGTTTCCTTGTACCCCTTTATATTTATGCCCTCTTTGTAGTTCCTGGCAACCACTCATCTGATTTCTGTCCTTAGAGCTTTCTTTGCCTTTTTCAGGATATCATATCAATAGAATCATATAGTATATAGCTGTTTTTTCATTAAAGCTTTTGAGACCATGAGGTTGAATATATGTTTGTTCTTGTTTATTACTGAGTAATATTCTGTTTTATGGATGGACAACAGTTTGTGTATTTATGCATTCTCCAGTTGATGGATTTTTTTTTTCTCGTAATGTGTTTTCTTCATTTTGTATCAGGGTAATTTTGCTCCCATAAAATGCCTTGGGAAATTTTACTTGTTCTTTCACATATTCTGGAAATAATGGGTAGAGTTGATATTATTTCTTCCTTAATTGTTTGGTAGCAGTTACCAGTGAAACCTAGTCCTGACATTTTCTTTGTGAGAAGGCTATTAACTGCAAATTTAATTTCTTGTAGATAATAGGGAAGTTCTTTCAGAATAAGGTTTTGTAGTTTGTATCTTTCAGATAATTTTTTCATTGCATTTGTGTATCAGATATATAGGCACAAAAATTTCATAATACTGTGGTAAATCATTTGAATATATGTAGAATCTGTAGGGATGTTTTCTCTTCCATTCCTCATGTTAGTAATTTGATCCTGATTTAACTCTATGGGAGTTCACTAATATTTTCAAAGAACTAGATTTTGAATTTTAGTGATTTTCTGATTTTCTGTCTACTTGCTCTGTCAATTAAAGATGAGTGTTGCCAACTCCAACTATAATAATAGATTTTTCTGTATATTTTTTCAGTTTTATCTATATTTTGCTTTATGTATTTTGATGCATACACTTTATGATTCCTGCATTTTCTTGACATAAACATCAAGAATTGACTCCTATATCGTTTTTTAAATATACACTTTATTCCTGGTAATAATTCTTTTTTCTGAAGTTTACTTTGTCTGATACTCATATAGTTACTTGAGTTTTTAAATGGTATTTGCATGATATGTTTTTCTACTCTTTCACTTTTAACTTACCAATATTTATGTATTTAAGATGGATTTCTTGCGGACAGTTTTGCTTTTTTTAGTTCATTCTTCATGCACTGTCCCTAATTGGTATGTTTGGATGATTTCTGTTTTCATAATTATGTATATGATTTAAGTGTACCTAATCTTGCTGTTTTCTGCGTGTCAAATTTTGCCTTTTCCTGACTTCCTTTAAATATAGTTTTTAGAAATCCATTTTATCTTCATAGTTGACTTATTTAACTCTTTAAACTTTCTTTTTTTTTTAGTGATTGCTCTTTAAAAAATTAGTGTAGGCTAAAGAATTGTAATATTCAACTTTAACTTCTAATAGTCTATATTCAAATAATATTATGACCCCTTCACACAGTGTGTGAGAACTTTGCCCCAGTTCCATTCATTTTTCCCATATTTGTTCTATTTTTTGTCATACCTGTACTTCTAAGCATGTTGCAAATTCTACAATACATTGTTAATATTTCACATAAGATGCTGATCTTTTTAAGTGATTCAAAATAAAATATATTCTTTTACATTGACACCCATTTGATCATTTTTGGTACTCTGTGCAGATCAAAATTTCTATTTGAAAGTGCAGTTCTAACTCTATAACTTCTTTTAAGCTTTCTTATTGTGCAGGTCTGCTAGCAGTGAATTTTCCTTACCTGTCAGTTGTTGACAAAAATACTTTTCTTTGCTTTTGAGTGATATTTTTTGCTGGGTAGAGAAGATCCACCTTCAGCACATCAGCAATCCCTGCACATCTGTGCCTGGGTGATCAGGTTGGGCTTTCTGTCTCCCAGCTCTTGCTCTTTTCCTAGCAGCAGTACATCTCTGTGTCTGCCCTGTGACTGAAATTTAATGTTGACTTAGTTTTTGTTCTGACAGTTACCATTTTCTGCTTTATGAGCTTGAACAAGCAATCATCTTCAATGTTTTCATCTAGAAAGATGGATCATTTCTGTCCTTTAGATTGGTAGGGATTGAGTATCATAAGTGATGCCTTGTTACTTTATGCACATAAAGTACAGTTTAATTAATTATAGTATATTATATTACTAATTGTAAGAGCAATATCTTCCAATTTCTCATTAAATTCCTATGTCCACTTACATAAGCATGAATACTATCAGCTGAAATTCTTTCTTCTTAAATTCTTTTCATTTGTTTTTGTGAGATAATTGGCTTTGTTTTGAGTTTATTAGGATTATAATTCTTCTAAATAAATGCTTGTATGGAACTTGTTTTTGAGGGATCATTTCAACATTTTCCTAACAAGATCTAGGTACAAAAATACTGGATGGAGCTCTTCTCTCATGAAATTAAGGGTGTGACTAAATCAAAAGATTATTTCACATACACTCACTGAGACTGCAAATTATGTGATACCAATAAATGCTCACTATCAATTGGATGGATATTTTAAATCACTGACACCTACATACAGAATTTTTTCTTTCTTCTACCCTCATCCTCTCTCCCTCTTTGACTCTTTTTTTCCCTTCTCTGTCTCTCCAGCAAGCAACTAACTACAGATATTATTGATCTTTTCAGGAAACATCATATCTACCAACAAATGTATATTATTATTTTTTGGTGAATACACATATGAACATATTCATAAGTGCAATTAATTTTAACTCAAGGAGTAGTAAATGGATCCATTGCTTAGATGAATTGATTATTTTTATATTTGACATATTGTCACCGTTGCCACATTTAGTTATAGATCTTAGCCTTGTTGAGCTTAAAGTTAATCTGAATAGAGTCATAGAGATGTAGACAAAATGCAATATTGATGACAAATCAGCTAATCATAAAGTAAAAAGCAAGTGCAATTTAAGTTTTTGAAGAAGTCATAGCCTTTTTTTTCTCAGAGTATTATTTAGATTCTGGTTTTGTTGTTGACTTAGCTATTGTCTTAAATTTTGTTGATTCATTCAGTAGTCATTCATAACCCCTTTGTAGACAAATTTAAGGATCTCTTCTCAGACTGAGTGGATTTGCTTGACCTCCGCTTATGCTTTTAACAGCAATTTGGGATTTCTTGAAATGTTCCTTTCCTTTGACTTTTATTACCTTATAACCTACCATTTTTTTTTTTTTCTGGTTTGCTGTTGTTTGCTATCTCTGAAGTCTCGGCTTCCTTCTTCGCAGCACCTTGGATCTCTCTCCAGAGACAGTTCTTTGGTGTTTTCACCTCACTTGTATTTCAGTGCTTTCATCTCAGCCACTTTTAGGTTTTCAGTGATCCTGAGTCAGATCTGCAGTCCTGATTTCTCTTTTAGGATTTTAGCTCCATGTCTGTTTATTAATGTTGTCAAGCCAATAATAAAATACAAAAACCCCTCCCATTATTATTCTTTTACAGATCTGCTCCCCATACACAAACACCATTTTTTTTTAGTCTTGAGGCTTTATATTTTAAATCTACTTGAGCAGTTCTAAAGAACAATTAATGGTGGATTCCTGTTGACTCTTGTTTATACTTGCTCCTACATTCATCCATTTGCCGCTCCTTTTATACATTGCTAATTCAGTTTTTCTTTAGGTTGACTTCGTTTATTGCGGTGTTTTACCAGATTGCTCAATCTCAGTTTTCTTCACCCTCTACTACCATGTTGCCAGATCACGCTTCTGTGAAATAGCTTTCAAACACCTTTCTCTCATCCTTACCCCTTTACATTCCTTTCTCTTTCCATCAACTATCTAAATCTGCATTCCTACAAAAGAATTTGAGTTGGTTTGCAAAGGAAATATGAATCTCTTGGCAATAAGATTTTAAAAGGCAGAGAGAATAAAATATAAAGGTTGAAGAAATGCAATGAAGCTGAGGTTGGGATTAATGCCTGAAATATATGCCAGATTTGGAAAGATAATTCAAAGGGGAAAATATTTACATTATATAATTACACCTGGAACAACAAAACCATTGACCAGACGTGTAGATATTCCTGGTTCTAAGAGGTGTAGGGAAGGGAAAATTTTCCTTGATCCTCGTAGGGTCCCTGGTTGGGTCTGAAAATTAAACTGATAAACACAGACTAATAGGAGAAAAGATTACAAACTTACTTAACATGTTTTATGTGAATAGGAACCTTCAAGAGGAAATAAATACCCAAAGAAGCAGACCTGAACATTTTATGCTAGGTTTGATGAAGAGTGTACCATAGTGGGGGAATGTGATAGGTTAAAGAATATGAGGTAATTGTAATAAACTGGGGGACACTTAGCAAGGCCTGTTTGTTAGGATTCTTCTTGCCAGTCCTTTGCCTTCAGAGATAATGACACTCCTTTTACTTTGCATATTAGGGAGGGCACCTCTAATCTGAGGGTTTTATGACTACTTCAAGGAAGGAGAATGAGGAAGGAGGAGGTCAGAGTGAACTTCCTGCTTCTGCTTAAAATATTCAGAATGCCAAGGTGCCATATTTTGGGGTAGTGTGTCCTGAGCTCCATCAGAGTTGACGTTCTTTTACCCTCCAAGGAGTTACTTAATGAGAACCTAGTATAAGAGTGAGCCACGTCACCATCAACACTTTATAATGATAATAATACCAGGTTTTACAGAAAAAAGTAATTCACTCTTGCCCTGTAGGATCAATAGGAATTTTTATCCTTTACACTTAAAATCCTACCAAATTACCTAATTTTATCTACCAAAGATTATCTTTTATTACTAATTAAGCAAATATATTGAGCAATTATCTTAAATTAACAGTAGCAGAAATGTTGCTGTTTGTATTTCTCTTCATCCAGATTTTTCCTGTTTTTCCTGGTTTTCCTTCCCTCATTAGAATTCAAGATGATGTAGATTTTCAAAAATTGACATTGCTCTTGTGCTGCTTTGGATATCCACTTAGGTCTGATCTGGTGAGACATTCGGTATAATATAGTGAGAAATCTTAGGCAAGTTTTATTAATATAATTAGGTTATTAAGGGTCAAGAGACCTTGAATCCACTTGACTTTGACTTTTATTCAAAATGCCTTACCTACTTAGTACTCTTGTCCTACCAGGAATTGTTTTCTTCTTTTGTACCTTCTCTTACTCATTACTTATAATCTTCCTACACACACACACACACACACACAAACACACATGTGCGTGCACACACACACACACACATCAAGCACATCAATCTGTTCTACTACCTGCTTACTTATCTTTTCTACTAACCAGAGGATCAGGACACTTAACTCTTAGAATATAAAAGGTGTCTGATAGACATAGAGACATATATTCTATTTTTATGGTGAAGATTATGCTGAGGATTAAAAACAAAATTATTTTAGTTTCTATATTACTCATAAATATTTGAATGATGTTGATATTAGAAAACCAGTCTTTATAAAAGAGTCTGGTGTTCAACTAGCAATGTTTCATTCATAATCTGTGAATACAGCTGTCAAGTGGTACTACTGTTGGTGCCCAGAACTCATTTTGTCTGCATTTGGAACTGCTGTGATCCCCCGGGTGCTGGGGTAAGCTTGAAAGAAATGCACTGGCTGTAGTACCATTTGAAGAGTTGAAAGGAAAAACACTTATCTAGTGATCAATCAGAACAAAATGTTCATATGAGATTTATGAGATGTGAATTGAGGGAGGGAAGGGAATTGTTCAGAAAAATTAACACATGAGGCCAGAACACTGAAGGTATTTGTTTTGGAAAACAAAGTTAATGTCATGCCTGTCACTTCCTTTTTAATTTAAGGACCTCGGGAACACAGAGTTGAGTTGACCGTGCTCCTCATTCCATAGCTCACTATTGCCATGAGTCCCTGCTATGTGCCTCTTTAACGAAAAAAAATAGTGTTTTCCTTCTTTATCCCCCATTTTCACTCACATTTCTCTTCCTCTTCACACATGTTGGGGTGGAAGAATTTACTTTACTCTTTAAGGTTCTTCTAGTTAGACTAATAATCAAACTGACATGAGACAACAGGAAAAAAAATCAGCTTTAATAGCGTATGGATAAGGAATCCACACAGACATGAAAATTCTAGAGAGTGAAGCAACATGATGCTTATGTGAGTTAAGGAGGTGGTAGGAGTCTGAATGTTCAAAGGAGAGAAAGACCATTACAGGAAGGTGAATGGAGATGTTGGAAAACAAAACGTGTCCTATTATGCTGATATTTTTCTTAAATATCAATCTCTATTAATAGCTTTCTTCCTGGTAAAGTGGGCAATTGACTTAACGAGTTTCTTTGAGTCTGCTGGGTTGGATTGCTTTTAACTCAAAATGATGTTCATGACAAAATGGCCCATCTTGGGGCAGGCTATACACATCTTGGTCCCTATACACAACTACCCTAGAATATGTATTTCCCTTGCTTTCTTTCTTTTGTACATTTATTTAAATATATGCTTTTTAGAAAAATGTTTTAATTTTTACAGAAATGTTTATTGTACTGTATATATTATATCTCTTATAATTTGTTAGTGGATTGTTTGGGTGAGTGGGGTTTTAGTATAGGTAGTCATATTATTCACAAATAATGATATTATATTACCTTTCTTCCAATCATTTGCTTAATTTCTTCTTTTTTTATTCTACTTGTAAGGTACTTCAGTACATGGGTGAATGGAATTGTTGATAGTGGGCTTTCTTGTGTTGTTCCTGGTTTTAAAGGGATAGTGTCTGCTGTTTCTCTGTTTATAGTGGTGTGTGTGCGTGTGTGTGTGCGTGTGTGCGTGCGCGTGTGCGTGTGTGTGTGTGCAGTTAATGGAGATAGATGATCATATAGTATTTTCCCCTTTATTAATGGAGATAGATGATCATATGGTGCAAGATATTTAAGGAATATTCTAATACTAAACTATCCTTGCATTCCTGGGATAAACGCAACTTTGTTTATTATTTTTATTATTCATCATTGGATTCAGTTCAATGATAATAAATTATTTGGATTGTCTTGGATTTTTCTACCAATATTATTTGCTAATCACTTTTACCTGGTATCACCATAACAAATGACTCTTCTGTTCGGGACTTCACCTTCTTCTTTTTTTTTTTGTTTAAGATTTTATTTGGTTATTTGAGACAGTGTAAATGAGAGGGAGAGAGCACTGGAGAGGGGAAGATCAGAAGGAGAAGCAGACTCCTTGCTGAGTGGGGAGCCTGATGTGGGGCTTGATCCTGGGACTCCAGGATCATGACCTGAGACAAAAGGCAGACCTTTAACTGACTAAGCCAACCTGGGGCCCCAGGACCTCACCTTCTAACCAGCTCTCTGTCCTACTACCCTGCCTCACCTCTGGGGTTAAATCAGTCTTTTATTAGCCCCATTTTAAGAGTCTAAGGATTTATTAAAACACACTCAGTTATCATAGCTCTGGTCCTACACTCATGGAACTAAAAAGCAGGGCAATCGTACCTGTTTCTAGTTATTATAGGCCAGGCTAGAGTGGACAAAAATCAGAGCAGAAACTCAATGGTATCTGATGGAGGAAGAATAAGTGGAATACTGTTTGGTTGTAGCTGTATCAGGGTATCAGAGATGACTGGAATGGTAAGGCTTTGGGAGAAAATGTTTATTTGAAGACAAAGTCTTGATTTCCTCATTGAGAGATCAAGATTGACTGCCTGGGTAATTCATATTCTGGTACTACATTCTCTAATTGAGTTAAAGCATTTTTACTTTATGTCTCCATTGTTTAATTGATAATATAAATAGCTAATATTACTGAACACAGACTGAAATTCAGACATTTAGTACTAAAATGATTTTATTAGTGTTTAATTTTTAAAACAATTTCATGGACAATAAAATTGAGGCACAAAGTTAAGAAATGTACCAGTTCCTAGTGAAAGCCTTAAATCCAGGCAGAGTGGCTCCAGAGCCCACAGTGGTTTTCTTTTCTACTTTAAGAATTTATTACCGGAGAGATTTAAATTTTTTTTTCTAAGGATCATGCCTTCAGTGAGAAGCTTATGTTTAATGAATCTTTACTTGATTATTACAAATTAACAGATAAAAGATCTTATAAAGGAAATGGAATGACTTAAATAAATCTGTGGCATGTAGTCTTTTGCTCTTTTTACCAAGTTGAATGAAGATTTAAAACTAAATTCAATCCTATCAAACTGCTCATTTTTTATCAAGTCATCGAATTAATCACTTAGAACTATAGTAATAATTATCATTAATAATCTATAACTTCCTTTAACTCCTGGTTACTCTATTCATTAAGAACAGTTAACATATAAATGGTATATGATTTAGTCTGGAAAACCTAAAAACAGCTTATGTTCTACGTGCACACAGGTATATGCACACGTGCACTCACACATACACTCTCTTTTTCTTTATCTTCTCTTCCTCTTCCTCTGTCTTTTCATGTGTTTAGAGCCACAACTGAGGGAAAAATAAGTAAATGGAGAAGTAGATATTTGCCAAAATACTACATTTTGCTCTCAATTTTTTTAAGCAAATTCAGTGATTAATTTGCTTAGTTGGCAAGCTATTTTTCTTGTTTGTTTTAATTTTTATTTAATGGGAAAATATTTAAAATATAATCAGAAAATCATGTGTTTGATCTAAGAGGAGATGACAAAAGCCCACCATAGTTGTTCTTTGCTCCATTTGGAGTTAGAGATATTCATTTCCAGGAATCAGTAAGTGCTATGGACCCGTGTCAGGGCGTGGGTAGACAGGAGTTCTTCCAGTTTCTGGTGAGAAGGTTCAGTCCACCATAACATCAAACAGCCCTGTTTGCCTCAAACATATTTTCAAGGGTGATTGCAAATATCCATTGAGAAAATAAAATACATGTTTTATATATGTAATATTTCATATTTGTAACATTTAGATCATGAGATCTAAACATTTGTACTATGAGTTTTAATAGCATCAGTATTAATTTTAGAGATGGGTGATATGCATTAAGTTCTTTCTATTGTATATAATCTTATGAGTAGAATTATCCAAATCAAGGTGATTAAAAGTGGTCTGTTTAGTATGATTACCCTTTTTAATTTAAATGTTGAAACAGTTTTCAGATTGTGTTTATTTTTTGACTTGACATAACTAATACATTCTAAAAAACGTAGATATCTTTTTTTAAACCAGGGAGATTTATTCATTCATTTATTTTTGCCGTGAGATTAAAAGAATGTATGGCACATCTTTGAAATGAATTATCACAGAATTACTAGATTTTAAAAATTAAAATTTCATCTCTGTGTTTGTTGGAATAATGCTGACTTTTTTCATTTTGTGTTTTTTTTTTTACTTTATATATTCTCTTTATGTGTTATGTTGATATATACTTAGATATGTAAACTTTGATGGCGTGAATAAATTGACAGTAGACTGATGTGAGTGTATTTTGTGTGTAATAATAATTAGTATTATTTTAACTGTCATTTGCTGATATGTACCAGGCACTGTAGAGCATTTGATATATTTTAACTTGTTTAATTTTAAAAATAGAAAAACTGAGTATATAGATTTTACATACAAGTTTAAACAACCGGTAAGACAGGAGCAGAATGAGAACCCAAGTGGTCTGGTGTTAGAGCCTGGATTCATAACTACTGAACTCTCTTGGCTCACGAATGAAATATGGCATTGATGCCATATCTTCAGAACATAGCCTCTTCCTTATACATTATTCTGTGTGTTCTCAATCATGTAAGTCATATGACCAAACTCATTTAAAAATGACCTTATAAGCACTGAGTACTACCCGATAATACTGAGTTTGGAAAGGAAGTCACGAAATGCAGGTTTATCTTTATCAGAATCTGAGTAGCTTGTTTCATTCACTGTAAGTAGCAAATTGAGCAATAGAGCTTTTTGATGACTAAACATTTGTGTCCTTAATATGTTTACTTTAACACAGTATTAAATCAGCTTTGAAAAGCTGCAGGTGTGTTTGGGTAGCTTTTCTAAGTAGTGTATTTGTAACATTAGCAAAAATGTTTTTGCACCTGGATTTGGACAGTGATAACAAACTTTCTCAGCCTAAGAACAAATTTGGGCTCTTTAAAATTTTTTCTGTGATTTTATAATATTCTAATTCTAAATAGTTGGAAAAGCCTGCAGCAATAAATGAAATTTGTTTACATAGGAGCAACAAAGCATTTCCTTTTAATAAGGATTTTTGCTCTTTGTAACAACTTAATCTTCAAGCAGAAGGGTTGGAGTAGAGGCAATAATATGTGGAGTCCAGGGCTATTATGATAGGTTTAAAATGATTCTGCTGTTTTGAATCCTTTTCCCTTTTTTTAAAAAAAGGATATTTTTCTAAAAAGAGTTCTGTTTTTCCTTTGTGAATATGAAGCTTGTTCCTGACATGACATTACGTTGTTTGTTCTCTTTGGAAAACTCTTCTGCCTGATTGACAATTGTTTGACTGGCTTCTGTCAGTCAGCATATCACCTCTTAATAGAAGTCTCCCCCTACTGACAGTCTAAACCAGCCACTCAGTTACTTGCTACAACATTGCTCTATTTTATTTTTCTCTGAGGTTTTACTGCCTGACATGTTTTTGTTTGTATTGATTGATTAATACATGCAATCTTTCTCGGCAGATACATGTAAGCTCCATATAATTATGTGAGGATCTTTTTTTCTCTTGTTCAAATCATCTTGACAAATGTCTTGACAAATCACCTTACTGCTACATTGTCCATAGTACATCCAGCACTTGTGCCCTGTTGGTGGGAATGTAAATTGGTGCAGCCACTGTGTAAACCAGTGTGGAGGTTCCTCAAAAAATTAAATATAGGAATATCATATGATCATAATTCCTCTATTGGGTATTTACCCAAAGAAAATGAAAACACTAATTTGAAAAAATATATACACCCCTATGTTTATTGTAGCATTATTTACAATAGCCAAGATATGGCAGCAATCTAAGTGTCCATCAGGGGATGAATGGATAGGAAGATATGAGATGGAGATATATATATATATATATATATATATATATACACAATGGAATATTACATAGCCACGAAAAAGACGAAATCTTGCCTTTTGTGACAACATAGATAGACATGTATTATGCTAAGTGAAATGAGTCAGACTGAGAAAAACAAATATTATATGATTTCACTTATGTGGAAGGTAAAAAACAAATGAATAAACAAACAAAAAGTGGAATTGGACCTATAAATACAGAGAGCAAACTGATGGTTGCGAGAGGGGAGGTGAGTGGGGGGTTTGGCCAAATGGGTGAGGGTGGGTGGGAGATACAGGCTTCCAGTTAGAGAATGAATAAGTCATGGGGTTAAAAGGCATAGCATAGGGAATATAGTCAATGGTGTTGTAATAGGTCTGTATGATGACAGATGGTAGTTACACTTGCGGTGAGCACAATGTAACATACAGAGAAGTTGAATCACTGTGTTGTATACCTGAAACTAATGTAACATATATGTCAACTATTTTTTAATAAAAAAATAAAAAAATCACATTACCAAAACCTACACCTACATGTATCTTTAAAAACTTAGTTCTGTGTGTAATTATGTGCTTAGGCAAATTGCTTCTAAGTTAGATTGCCAAGTCAAATGATTATGTAGCATATATATGTATGTATAATTTTATATATGTGGTATAAATACTCATTACATAAAATTTACTATCTTAACCATTTTAAGTGTACAGTTCAGTGGTGTTAAGTATATTCACATTATTGTGCTTCCATTCTCTAGAACTTTTTCATCTTGCAAAATGAAACTTTATATCTAGTTAGCAAAACTTCCTGTTTCTCCCCCACTCCCTGGCAAGCACCTTTCTACTTCCTGTCTCTTTGAACTTGGCTACTCTAGATAGCTCATGTAAGTGGAATCATACAGTATTGTCTATTTTGTGATTGGTTTATTTCACTTAATATAATGTCTTCAAGATTCATTCATGTTGTTGTATGTTTCAGAATTTCCTTTGTGATTTTCTGAAGAGCATATTATTTTTCTTCTTTTTAGGGCCTTCAGCTCCTGAAAAAGTATTACCTATATCTTTGATATAGTTATTGTTTATAGCCTTGACAATAGTTATTAATGATATCAACTGACATGCTTTTTTATTAACTGATTAAAAACTATGGCATTATGAGTGATTTTTTTTTATCATATCTACCTATCAGTTCATGCCATGTCTTAACTGAAAGATAAAGGAGGTAACATCATACACCAGACATAGATTTTAGATAGACATAGAAATGCGAATATATTGATTCAAGGTATATGATCAGCACACAGATTATTTAATGAATCTTGTACATGTGCTTCCAAAATGTTGGAAGACCTAGTTCCACAGACTCTTAAACCTTAGATAAAGGTATGTGGTGTTGGTTTCCCAGTGGGTGTCAGATCACTCTCATTCATTACTAAATCCAACGAAGTGTTAGGTATCATTCATTTATCACAATGTGAAAAGAAAAAAATATTTTTTTTGAAAAGGAAGACTTTTCGAAGTGTAATACTTGGGAGACTCTCCACAATGTGACTATGTATTTGTTGATTACCTTCTATGTAAAAATTGAGTGAGCTTCTCATGTGGTTCTCACAACAATCTTGAAAGATAAGTGTACTCATGTCCATCACATAAGTGATGAAAATGAGGTTCAGAGAAGTGAAGTTACTTACCCAAGATCAAAGAGCTGTTTAGTGGCAGGGAGCTGTGTGTTTCCAAAATCTGTCTAGATCACATCTACAGGACTTCATAGTAGAAAACATAAGCAATAATAGCAAAATTTTGTACCACTTGAAGTTAGTATTTTGAAAATCAGAGTGACTTTGCTGTGTTGCCTAATGATAGAATAATGAGGCTAAGTGCATTGATATATCATTAAGATGAAACACAGTAGAACAATTAAAATTGTCAGTATGTGTACAATGTCAATGAATGGAAATATAGGTTAAAAAATGAATAGAACATAAAATAATAAGGATGTACAGAGTAGAGCCCTGACCCTTCCAACCTGTGGTGTATCTGCTGTGTATCACCATGGAAATTCTGTGTTAAAAAGCACCTCAAAACTTAGTGGCTTAAAACAACAATAATTTATTCAGCTCACAAGTGTATGCCTTGGCTGGACTCAGTCCTGCTGCTGTGAAACTGTCTCAGATGACCTTAGCTGGGCTTGTTCTTGAGTCTCTGGTGAACTGGTGAGTTGCCTGAACTGTCTGGTTTGGGATGGCCTTGGCTGGGGTGACTCTTTTCCACATGACCTCTAATGTCAAAGTTTGAGGGCAAGTAAGTGCTGGTCCTGGGCATGTTCTCCTTGCAGAGGCAGGGGTTTCAGGGAGAGAGACTGAGGCTTGGCACTGTCACACTATTGTATCATTCTGTTCACTAAAGCAGGTCAGGAGGCCAGTCTGGATTCAAGGGGTGGAGAAATGGACCACACCTCTTGATGAAAGAAGGTGTAAAATTATAGGGAGATGTAAGGAGATGGTGTATGAAAGATGCAGCCTGTTTTTGTAATAATTGGAGACATTTTTGAAATCAGAAATTAACCAGCCTCCTGATTTCTGCATTCATCATCCTCTTGCTTTCCTTTTTATATAATCTTATATTTTTATATGTTCCTACAAAGTAAATTTTAAATTTTGTTTTGACTTTACAAAGAGTTTATATTTTTAGATATACTCTTTTGAGACTGACAGTCACATAATATTTTACTACCAAGAATCATTCACGTTGTTGTGTATTGCTATAGTTTGTTTTTGCCTTCTGTATAATATTCTGTTGAATATGTACCACTGAGTCTTTTAAACACTCTTGTTGGTAGGGTTCGAGTTGCTTGTAAGTTTGCTATTGTGAACAGAACTGTTATGAACAGAACATGTCTCCTAGTGCACATATGCAAATTTTCTCTTGGCCATACAGAATTTATCATTGTAAGGTATGTGAATGTTTAACCTTACTTCCAAAGTAGTTGAACCAATTTGCCTTGCCAATTAATAAAATATCTTTTGGATCTATAGCCCATCTCATACTTGTATGGTCAGTATTTGTTTTATTTTTACCATTTGAATATTTTATAATTGGTTTCTCATTGCAACCTTGATTTGTGTTCCTTAATCAAAGATTACTGGGTTATTTGTGTTTTTCTTATTTGTAGGAATACTTTATATTATTATTTTTTTAATAATGTTTTAATTTAAATTCCAATTAGTTAACATATAGTGTAATATTACTTTCAGGCATATGACATACAGAGTGATTCAACACTTCTAAACGTCATCTGGTACTCCTCACAATAAGTGCCCTCCTTAATTCCCACCACCCATGTAGCTCTTTCCCTGCCCGTCTCCCCTCCAGCAACCCTCAGTTTGTTCCCTCTAGTTAAGAGTCTCTCTTATGGTTTGCCTCCCTCTCTCTTTTTTTTCTCCCCTATGTTCATCAGTTTCACTTCTTAAATTCCACATATGAGTGAAATCATACATATGGCATTTGTGTTTCTCTGGCTTATGTCACTTAGCATTATATGCTCTAGTTCTATCTACATCACTGCAAATGGCAAGATTTCATTCTTTTTTATGGCTGAGTAATAGTCCAGGAATATTTTATTTATACTTGTTCCAGTTTTGTATACTTCAAATACCTTCTCCCAGTTTGTAATTTGCCTTCTCCCTTAACATAACATGTCTTTTGACAGAATGTGAAATAACTTGGGTATGAAGTAATTAAGATTTAAATTCACATTCTCATTTGCTCATGTGTAGAGCAGAAATGGATATTGTCCTCTCCTCCATACATTCCCCAGATTGTGTACTGCTATTTGAGAGAATGGTTAAGAATTGCAACATCCAGGGGTGCCTGGGTGGCTCAGTCATTAAGCGTTTGCCTTCGGCTCGGGTCATGATCCGAGGGACCTGGGATGGAGCCCTGCATCGGGTTCTCTGCTCGGTGGAAAGCAGGCTTCTCCCTCTCCCACTCCTCCTGCTTGTGTTCCCTCTCTTGCTGTATCTCTCTCTGTCAAATAAATAAAATCTTAAAAAAAAAAAAAGAATGGCAACAACCAGGAGAGGCTCTGAAATTATAGGAGGAATTGGGAAGAAAATTCCCTACTTAAAAAAAAATTGAATTTCTAAAATGATGACACACTCTTACTGTTTTTCTCCAAATCATTGTAATACTTCTCTTTTCACATCTTTCAGTTTCAGCATTCGTAAGCAATAACAAGGTTAAATGATGTCTGATAAATATAAACAGCTGATAAATATATGTGTTAGGGAACTACGTATATTACTTTGGCTTAACACGCTTGTGAAATGAGAATTTGTACATAGGTATCTTCATGATGGTGAACAGAAAGAGGGAAAAATGAGAAATTTCAGGTGGTTTCAAATATAGTTACAATAATTCAAAATTAAAAAAAAACTAGAGTTATTGGCAACTCTAAAACCCTCAGAAACATATCTTTTAACAAATGCATTGAAACATTTAAACCAATACAGGTGTCAGAAAATGTATGTTTAATGTGTATTTTTTTCAATATATTATGCTATTCACCAGAAATATAGCTACCATCTGCCACAATGTGTATTATTACAGAGTGCAGATTAAAATTATAAAACTTAAACCAGATTTAAGACATACTGGAAACTCACCATTTTCTCAAATTTATTGACAAAACCTTCTGTAAATTTTAGCCTTTTTTTTTTGTTGTTTGTTTACAGGATACTCCTACAAAGTCTGTCAGGTTATATCATTCTTAAAAGAGAATGGGTTTCAATGAACATATGAAGAAAACATGTTTCTAAAACATCATCAAGACGTAAATGTTGATAGTTATTTCATGAACTGTATAAATTTGGATTTTGTTTTCACAGCTTTTTTATTTTAGCTTTTATAGAAGGTAGAAAATGTTCTGAAGCTGTGCTTTTCTAAATTTGGTCCTTACTGACAGGGAGGGATTATTTGAAGCACCCGAAATCTGATACAAGCTTTGGAGAAAGGTACCCCAAGATGATAGCATGCATGATTACAAAGCAAGAGGATTAGGAAGAGCAATATATTTTTGAAAAAAGGGCAAGCATACCACTTGGAATGTTTTATCAAGAAAGGGATACAGAAGTGAAAAGTAATCCTTCTGCTTTATTTGGCATTATTGCTGTGTTCGATTTTGGTCTTTGCATTTGGCAAAGCATATGGAGACTCTGGAGTAGGTCCAGCGAAGATCAGCAGAAGTGATGTAAGGAATGGGGACCAGCTCCTAAGAGAGAGCTCAGTGGGATCAGGACTGTTTGACTTGGAGAAGGGAAAACTAAGGGGTGATTTAACTGTCTTCAAGTATTTGAAAGGTCATTATATGGAAGATGCAGAACAGATGTTCTTTACTTCCACAGGAGACCAAATAAAAGGAAATACTTTTAAATTGTAGCAAGAGGAAAAGTTCATTGGTCATAAAGATGGCCATAAGTATAAAGAAGGGATTAAACATTGCAACAGGTAACCAAGGAATATGGGAAGTTCAATCCTTTGAGATCTTTAAAACTAGAAGTAGATAGCCATCTGCCTTGGATGGTGTAAGTGTCCTTCCGCCTCAGAGCAGGGAGCTACCTTTTATCTCTTTCTGAAACTCATCCAACTCTCAGATTCTATATATGTTGTGTCCACTCTTGTGGAGTTACCTGGAAGACAGGAGTATTTATCTAAGGATAGAAGCTAGAATTCAGCAGAGGCAGAGCTGTAAGAGCTATCTGGTGTTGTCCTTGAGTGTCTGATCTCCTCCTAACTTTAAAGACACACTAGTGATTGGACCAGGGAGGGGAAGGTATTTCTCACTTGTATATTTGAAAGACTGTAGTATATGGTGTCTTTCTTCTCAGAGCTTTCTGAACCTGCAATGATAATTCAAGAAATTATATTAGCCACTGTTATACAGAAAGTCAGGCATTGCACTAAATTATTTCAGTCAGAGGGAGGTGGTATGTTTCTCCTTTCACAGATAAGGAAACTGAAATTTAGAGAATTTAGTCATTAACTTAAGGTCCTTTAATGAGTCAGTGAGAAAGGTGGAATACAAACCTTGGCCTTCTTGTTTCTTTTTTCTATTCTGAGGAGAAATTACACACATTTAGAAACATCCTCCATTGATACTGGCAGGTTTTGCTATTTTAAGAATTAGAATGAACTTCAAAAAAATAATAGTCTCAATTAGGGGAACCTAAGAAAATATGTGTTGAATGAACGAGCACCAAGACTTAGGTTTATGGTAAAACTTGGTGATATATGTATAATTAAGTTGCTCCCCTCCAGATTAAGGAGTGTTCTTGTGATGAGCACTGGGTAATATTTGGAATTGTTGAATCACTATATTGTACACCTGAAAGTAATGTAACACTGTATTTATACTGGAATTGAAATTAAAAAAAAATAAATTGCTCTCCTCCCTCAAACCAGCAATGTATATATCCAAGGTTGATTCTTTCCTTTGTTAAGACAATCAAATGGTGATCTTATGAATTGTAAAAGGTTTACAATTCAGTTAACCGTTGGAGTTTGAGCATCTAGACTTCTGAAAGGCATAAATGACATGGGATATTGCAAACTTCCACAATTAAGTTAAACACTAAATGGTAATATAACTATTTTGGAGGAAATTTAAATAGCAATTTATATGTATAACTGGTGCTTAATTTACTAATTCTTAACTGTCCTCAGTCATTATTTTATTTAATTTGATCACTTATTTGAGTTTGTTTAGAGTTAACACAATCTGAATCTTTATATTTCTAGTAAAAAATACTTCTGGGAAAATCCGGATACATAAAAGGAATACAAACAGTCTATTTTTAAAATTTAAGAATTAACAATTAATGTACTACAGCATTGATCTTGTTTTTAGGAAAATGGCACCATATTTATTTAATGGAAAAAGTGTTAAGAACCTGAAGCTATGTACTGTGCACTCTTAACTTGTGAGGGTAATAGAAATGTGAATTTTTTCATCACTTTTTGTACTGTTTTGTTGCCATGATACCATCTGATCTTTGGGAAGCTTATTAGGCAAATAGATGTTAATAGTCCTTGAATATTAAAAAAAAAAGAGTCCTTGAATATTATTTTCTAGGATAAGATTTCCCTTTGCCCAATTTCTCTTTTGCATTCCATAATTTAGACTTCTTTTATGTGTAATGAAGGGAGGGACCAGTTATATATTGATCTAGTAATAATAGATAACATTTATTGAACACTTGCTTTCTGCCCACAGAGAGCATCATCTAAGATGTGTTCTATCCCATGGTTTGCTTTCTCCATGACAGATATTTATCCAGATACTCTGCGGTGTTATTTCATCTAATCCTCATAATCATATCTCACCTAGGGGCTTTTATTAGGCCCTGTATGGAATAAGAAACTGAGTCACACAGAGGTTAAGTAGCTTACACAGGTCACCCAGTTAGTAAATGGAAGAGTCCGTATTTATACCCAGAAAATCTAATGACCCTGCCTTTAGCCTTGTACTGTGCTGCCTCTCTATTTGAGACCTCTTGCCTGTGCAAAATCATGTAATGGTCATTTCAACTGTCTGAAGCTTTTTGCCCCTTATTTCTGATTAATAGTCTGAATCAACATTATACTTCTCATTTTTGCTTATTAAACATAGATAATCATAAAATCTTTATAATTCAAATACATATATTTATTATAAGCTACTAGAAAATGAATGTGTTTTGCACAATACATTTTGGGATAAGAGTTAAGCATGAAACAGGCCCTTTCATTAAGGAATTCACAGTTCAGAGAGGAGAGTAACACATAAATTTAACTATAATATGTTGCTTGAAGCAGAAGGTGCTAACTGGTATAAGAGACGTATAAACAACATATTCCAGAAGCACAGACGAGGGAGAGATTCATTCTCATTTGGCAAGTGTGGTGCCATGGACCTTGCTTTAGGAGGGAGAGCTAAAGGATTTGTATTAAACAAAATAACTGTGAGACATGTGGACACAAACAATGTGCAGCATAGGAAACAGGGGCATTCTTTTCAGCAGCTTTTTGATTATTGAGGATTCTGGGGAATGCAGTAACATTTAGATATATATCCTTAACTACTTGCTGGATTATGAACCTAAAGATATGGCAACTTGACATATGCACACATATCCACCCATCTGTCTATTCACTCTTATGAAATCTCTGATTAATCTCAGTTGAGATTGTGATTGTCTTCTTTAATGGGTATGCATTTTTCAACCTCAAGATTTAAAATGGAGTATAAAAGTGTTTAAGACTCAAAATTGTAACATTAGTATTTGTGTGATTGCCCTTTATATATTTAACATACTAAATATATAAAAGTTATTTAAGTACTTTGGAAAGGTTTTTCCCAATACAATTGAAGTATTTAAAAAGGAAATTAAATATGTTGAATGAATGAATGCATTTTAATATGTTTAAGTCTGTTTAAACAGAACCTTAAACATTTCTAGGCTTATAACCAAGATTTATCAGAATTTAAAAGGGTAAAGGAGGGGGTTTGAATTTGAATAATCTTGTTTCATCCCAAAGCCCCCTGTGCAGTGACATCAATAATATGGCTAAAATTTAATCAGAATGGGTTTAAGAAAGAATGGGAAGAGTGGAATTGGATAGCAAACACAGACCCAAGTGTAGACCCAGACATTAGTGTCATTACTTTGGCATTGACTGTGGTGCTAGCCAGGTTGTGAAGTCTCATCCTTAGATGATTATGCAAGCAGTCAGTGTTTCCAAGAGGGACTAGAGTCAGGGAAGATAAAAAGACTGTGTGTGACTGGTGAGGATGTAGAGAAAGGGGAACCCTCTGTCACGGTTGGTGGGAATGCAAACTGGTGCAACCATTATGGAAAACAGTATGGAGGTTCCTCAAAAAGTTAAAAATAGAAGTACCCTACAATCTAGCAATTGCACTTCTAGGTATTTACCCAAAGGATGCAAAAATACTGATTTGAAGGGGCATGTGCACCCTGATGTTTATAGAAGCTTTATCAACAATAGCCAAATTATTGAAAGAGCCCAAATGTCCATCCACTGATGCACGGATAAAGAAGTGGTGTGTGTGTGTGTGTGTGTGTGTGTGTGTGTGTGTGTGTATGGAATATTACTCATCCACAAAAAGGAATGAAATCTTACAATTTGCAAAGATGTGGATGGAGATAGAGTGTTTTATGTAAGTGAAATAAGTCAAATACCATATGATTTCACTCATATTTGGAATTTTAGAAACAAATCAGATGAACATGGGGCAAGAAAAAAGAGAGGGAAGCAAACCATATGAGAGACTATTAACTATAGAGAACAAACTCAGGGTTGCTGGAGGGGAAGTGGAAGGGGGGATGAACTAAACAGGTGATAGGTATTAGGGAAGGCATTTGTGATGTGCACTGGGTGTTATATGTAAGTGATGAATCACTAAATTCTACTCCTGAAACTAATATTATAGTATATGTTAACTAAGTAGAATTTAAATAAAAACTTGAAACATTAAAAAAATGCTAGAAGAATTTTATGTTATTCCACCACAACACTAATGTCATTTTCTTTTAACGTATTTGCTCTTTATTGTTTCAGGTGCAAACTTTAATCTTATATTGTGTTATTACTTTTTCAATAAAAGTATGAAATTCAAATTAAAAAAAAAAGGACTGTGTGTGAGCCCACCTGTGACACCACCCAGGGTGGGATTCAGGAGCTGGAGATGTTTGCAGCTATGCAGACAGGTGATAGCACTAGCATATGTAGCTTATTACTACTTTAGTAAAACCCTGTTTGTACTCACAGACTTCTGAGGTTGAAACTCACTCTGTAAGAATGAAAAAAGAAGGAGGAAAATCTGGGACAATGAAGGGACTAAGGTACTGGAGAACTGTGGAAAGTGGATGCCTAAAGATTCTGGATGGAAGGAATGGAAGCCCATTTTTAGCGTTGGGTCTCATGATACACCACTTGCAGGGGGTGTTGAGTTGTATAAGTTCTTTATATATTTTGGGTATTAACCGTTTATCAGATACAACATTTGCATATATCTTCTCCCACTCAGGTTACTTTTGTTTGATGGTTTCCTTCACTGTGCAAAACCTTTTGATTTTGATGTAGTTCCAATAGCTTAATTTTGCTTTTGTTTCACTTGCCTGAGGAGTCATAACTAGAAAAATGTTTCTATGAACAATGTCAAAGAAATTACTGCCTATGTTTTCATTCAGGAGTATTTTGGTTTCAGGTCTCACATCTATGTCCTTAATTCATTTTGAGTTTATTTTTATGTATGGTGTGAGAAAGTGGTCCAGTTTTATTCTTTTGCACGTGGCTGTCCAGTTTTCCCAGCACCATTTGTTGAAGAGACTGTCTTTTTCCCATTGCATATTTTGCCTCCTTTATCAAAGATTAATTGACCATATAAGTATAGGTTTATTTCTGAGCTTTCTGTTCTGTTCTATTTATCTATATGTCTGTTTTTGTGCCATTTCCATACAGTTTTGATTACTACAGCTTTGTAGTGTATCTTGAAAGCTGGGATTGTGTTGCCTCCAGTTTTGTTTGTTTTTCTCAAGATTGCTTTGGCTGTTTGAGGTCTTTTGTGGTTCCATACAAATTTTAGTATTATTCTAGCCCTGTGAAAAATGCTGTTGGTATTTTGATAAAGATTGCATTAAATTTACAGATTGCTTTGGGTAGTATGGACATTTTAGCAGTATTTGTTCTTGCAATCCATAAGCATGGAATATCTTTTTACTTCTTTGTGTCAGTTGTCTTCAGTTTCTTTCATTGATGTTTTATAGTTTTCAGAGTACAAGTCTTTAACCTCCTTGATTAATATTATTCCTAGGTATTATTTTTGGTGCAATTGTAAATGGGATTGTTTTCTTAATTTCTCTTTCTGCTACTTCATTATTAGTGTATAGAAATGCAACAGATTTCTGTATATTAACTTTGTATCCTTCAACTTTACTAAATTCACTTATTAGTTCTAGCAGTTTTTGGTGGCACCTTTAGGGTATTTTATATGTAGTATCGTGTTTTCTGCAAATAGTGCAAGTTTTACTTCTTTACCAATATGGATGCCTTTTTTTTTTCTTGTCTGATTGCTGTCACTAGGACTTCTATTACTATTACTTCTATTACTATGTTGAATAAAAGTGGTGAGAATGGACACCCTTGACTTGTTCCAGATCTTAGAGGAAAAGCTCTCAGTTTTTCACCACAGAGGTTAGAAAAAAATGAGACAAGGGAATATGTTCCAAATGATAGAATAGGACAAAACCACAACAGAAGAGCTAAATGAAACAGAGATAAGCAATATGGCTGATAAAGAATTTAAAGTAATGATCATAAAGATACTCACTGGACTTGAGAAAAGAGTGGAGGATCTCAGTGAGACCTTCAACAAAGACATAGAAAATATAAAAACAACCAGTTGGAGATGAAGAACTAAGTAACCAAAATTCAAAAATACACTAGAGGGAATGAATAGCAGATTGGGGGGGGGGCAGAAGAACATATCAGTGACCTAGAAGATAGGATAATGGAAAGCAACCAAACTAAACAGGAAAAAGAAAAAAGAATAATATAAAATGAGAATGGGTTAACTCAATGACATCATCAAGCATAAAAATATTCACATTTTAAGCTTCTCAGGAGAAGAGAGAAAGAATGGAGCAGAAAATTTATTTGAGGAAGTAATAGCTAAAAAGTCCCTAATCTAGGGAAGAAAACAGACATTCAGATCCAAGAAACACAGAGAGCCCTAAGAAGGCCCACACCAAGACACACAGTAATTAAAATGAGAAAAAATCATGGTAAAGAGAGAATTTTTAAACAGCAAGAGAAAAGAAAATAGTTGTATACAAGGGAGATCCCATAAGGCTATCAGCTGATTTTTAAGCAGAAACTTTGCAGACTAGAATGGGATATTATGATATATTCAAGGTCCTGAAAAGAAAAACCTGCAATCAAAAATACTCTATTCCATAAAGTTATCATTCAGAGTAGGTGAGATCAGGAGTTTCCCAGACAAACACAAGTGAAAGAAGTTTATCACCACTAAACCACTTGTATAAGAAACATTAAAGGGAATTCTTTGGAAAGAAAAGGCCATAATCAGGAGTAAGAAAATTAGGAAAGGAAAAAATTTCATAGGTAAATGGAAACGTATAATAAAAATAGTAAATCACTTAAAATACCAATATGGAAGTTAAAGCATAAAAACAGTAAAATCACAATTATATCTGTAAAAATCAATTAAGGGATTCACAAAATAAAAGGGTGTAAAGTATGACATTATATACATAAAATGGGTGTGGCGTAAAAATTTAGTGCTTTTAGAATGGGTTCAAACTTGAGCGACCATCAACTCTATATAGACTGTTATACATACAAGATGTTATATGTGAATTTAATTATGACCACAAATTAAAAATCTATAATAAATACACAAAAAGTAAAGAGAAAGGCATCCAAGCATAACACTAAAGAAAGGTGTCAAACTTAAGGGATGCACGCTCTCTCTCTCTGAAATAAATTAAATGTTACCAAAGAAAAGGCTGGGGTAGAGTGCCTGGGTGGCTCAGTCAGTTAAACATCTGACTGTAAGATTCAGCTCAGGTCATGATCTCAGGGTCCTGAGATCGAGACTTCCTTTCTTGGTCAGCAGGGACTCTGCTTGAGGATTCTTTCCCTCTTCCCCTGACCGTCCCCTACTTGCGTGCCACATTCTCTCTCTCTCTTTCAAATAAGTAAATAAACCTTAAAAAAACAAACTACAAGGGAAGAGAATAAGAGAAGAAAGAAACAGAGAAGAACTGCAAAA
Organism: Ailuropoda melanoleuca; assembly: GCF_002007445.2. NCBI lineage: Eukaryota > Metazoa > Chordata > Mammalia > Carnivora > Ursidae > Ailuropoda > Ailuropoda melanoleuca. The sequence goes on along the minus strand of NC_048228.1, from coordinate 46,941,599 downwards.
ATAACCCTAAAACAAGTAACAGAAATGCAATAAGTATACACCTATCAAAAATTACTTTAGGGGTGCCTGGGTGACACAGTCGTTAAGTGTCTGCCTTCGGCTCAGGGTGTGATCCCGGCGTTCTGGAATGGAGCCCCACATCAGGCTCCTCTGCTGGGAGCCTGCTTCTTCTTCTCCCACTCCCCCTGCTTGTGTTCCCTCTGTTGCTGGCTGTCTCTCTGTCAAATAAACAAAATCTTTAAAAAAAATTACTTTAAATGTAAATGGACTAAATGTTCCAATCAAAAGAGATAGAGTGACTGATTAGATAACAAGTAAGACCCATCTATATGCTGCCTGCAAGAGACTCACTTCTGACCTACAGATGCGTGCAGATGGAAAATGAAGGGATGAAAAAACATTTACCAGGGGAATGGAAGCAAAAAGAAAACTGGGGTAGTGATACTTATAATGGAACAAATAGACTTTAAAACAAAGAATGTAACAAGAGGCTGAGAAGGATACTACATAATGATGAGGGGAACAGTACAACGAAAGGATATAGCAATTGTAAATATTTATGCATCCATCATGAGAGCACCTAAATAATAAAGCAACTATTAACAGACATAAAGAAAGAAATTGACAGTAATACAATAATAGTAGGGAACTTTAACACACTACTTACATCAATGGAGAGATCATTGAGACAGAAAGTGAATAAGGAAACAGTGGTTTTGAGTGATACATTAGACCATTAGATAGACCTAATTAATATATTCAGAACATTCCATCCCCAAACAGCAGAATACACATTCTTTTCAAGGGCACATGGAACATAGTCCAGAATAGTTCACATGATAGGTCACAAAACAAGTCTCAACAAATTCAAAATGGTTGAAATTATATCACACATCTTTTTTTTTTGACCCCAACAGTATGAAAGTAGAAATCAATCACAAGAAAAAATCTAGAAAGAACACAAATACAGGGAGTCTAAATAACATGCTACCAAGCAATGAATGGATCAACTCAAAAATTATAGAGGGAAACAAAAAATACATGGCAACAAATGAAAATGAAAACACAGCAGTCCAAAGTCTTTGAATGCAGCAGAAGATGACATGAGGGAAGATTATAGTAATATAGATCTACTTCAAGAAATAAAAAAAAAATCTCCAACAATTTAACCTTACACCTAAAGGAGTTAAAAAAGAACAAAGACCAAAGCCAGTAGAAGAAAGGAAATTATCGACCAATGGAACAGAATAGAGAACCCAGAAATGGACCCTCGGCTCTTTGGGCAACTAATCTTTGATA
>NC_048228.1:46841409-46940200 GCF_002007445.2 Ailuropoda melanoleuca | reverse complement strand
ATCAGGGGATGTACTGTATGGTGATTAACATAATATAATAAAATAAAATTAATTATAAAAAAAAAAGAAGAAGAAAGGAAATTAAATAAAGATTAGAGCAGAAATAGAGACTAAAAAAACAAAAACAAAACCGAAAAACCCAAACCCAAAGAACTATAGAACCAATCAATGAAATCAGGAGCTATTCTTTGAAAAGATATTAAGAAAATTTTAGCCAGTCTCATCCTGACAAAAGGAGAGGACTCAAATAAATAAAATCAGAAATGAAGAAGTAACAGCTGATAACCACAGAAACACAGAGTGTAAGAGAATAGTTTAAAAAATTTTATGACAATAAATTGGACAACATACAAGAAATGGACAATTGATGACCCTACACTGACATATCATAATCACCCAAATTTGTAGTTTACCTTATGGTTCACTTCTGATATTGTACATTCTGTAGATTTGGACAAAAATACAATGACATGTATTCATCATTATAGCATCACAGTGTTTTCACTGCCCTAAAAATACTTGTGTTCTGCCTATTCATTCTTCTCCCCTAAACTCCTGGCCACCACCGATCTTTTTACTGTGTCTGTAGTTTCGCCACTTACAGAACATCACATCATTATAACCATACAGTATGTAGTCTTTTCAGATTGGCTTCTTTCACTATGTCATATGCATTTAAGTTTCCTTCATGTCTTTTCATTCCATTGTCTGGATGTACCAGTTTGCTTGCTGATTCACTTATCTACTAAAGGACATTTTAGTTGCTTCCAAGTTTTGACAATTATGAATAAAACTGTTATTAATATCCATGTGCATGTTTTGGTGTGGACCTAAGTTTTCAAGTCCTTTGTGTAAATAACAAGGAGTACACTGCTGGATCATATGGTAAGGATATGTTAGGTTTTGTAAAAAACTGCCAAACTATATTTCAAAGTAGCTGTGCCATTTTGCATTCCCACCAGCAATGGATGAGAGTTCCTGTTGCTCCACATCCTCATCAGCATTCAGTGTTGTCAGTGTTTTGGATTTTGGCCATTCTAATAGGTATAGAATAGTATCTCACTGTTGCTTTAACATGGATTTCCCTGATGACATATGATGTGGAACATCTTTTCATATGTTTATTTTCCATCTGTATGTCTTTTTTAGTGTGATATCTGTTAAGGTCTGCAGCTCATTTTGCAAATCAGGCCATTTGTTTTCTTGCATTTAGTTTTAAGAGTTGTATGTATGTTTTCGAAAACAGTCCTTTATCAGATGCGTCTTTTGCAGATATTCTCTCCCAGTCTGTGGCCTGTCTCATTCTCTCTATTGGTTTTCCAAAAACATTCCTTTCTCAAAAAGTTGCTGAAAGCAAGTACATATTGTCATTAGTATAAATGCTAGAAAACCAGCTGATACCCATATTTTAGGAACCCTAACACCCCAAGGTTATTAAATAGTTCTATCAGAAGAATGTTAATTATGGGATGTCTTTATAATGGTATATTTGATCTTGCCATTTAAAATTTTGGTTTTGTTACATCACAAATTTGTTAAGACTCTGTGCTCTGATTGTAATTTACTTCATACATATTTTGTTATTTTTATTTTTACATTATTTTATTTTTGTTAGCTTTTGTTTTGACAAAGGACCTACTGTTCTTTCCTTGAAAGTTTATAATTTAGGACATTTGGCTGAAAATGTGTTAAATGCAGACAGAGATAATATAGAATCTCACCATATATGTAAATGGCAGGGCTACCTATTTCTCTGGAATTGTAAAACTACACATTTTGCCCATCAGAAATAAAAGAAATATAGCAACTTTCTTTATAATATTTCAAGGTCTTTCCACCGATTATTGTTTTGAGTAAAATGAGAATTCTCAAAAGATGCTATTATAATGAGCAAACAATATCATCGGTAAAGATATTTTATAAATTGCATCATTGTTTTTAACTTACAAATTAATTTATAATGAGCTTCCATGTGTAGATGTTGAAGTCTGGGGATTTGGTAAGGGCCCATAACGTTGACATTCCGAAAAAAAAGGCACTGGGGCAAGAGTTCTATCACAACAGTTTACCAGCAGTAAAATAGCCCCATTCTGGGACATGAGTTCAAGGATAAATGCTCTGATATTGTAGTGGTGGCTCTTTCCTGGGGGAGGTACTCAGTATATTTTATTTATATTTTGACAATAACAAGTCATTTTTACTATTACAGAAGAATTAGATTCACAATTGCATGGCGATTTGAAATCTAATCCTATTTTGTGTTCCATTATGTTCTAGCGCTTTGCACTCAAGATGCAGGGTGATACGTTGTAATGTAGGGAGGTTTTGTCGGGGTGGTTATGATATGCCTACAGTTCCATGGCTGTGCCCTTAAATTTCATGTCCTATTCTCTTTTCTCAAAATGCAGCTCTATTTTTGTTTCTTTCTAGCTCAAAACCTTTTAATAGCTTTCTCTCACTTGTTGCTCCAGCCTATTTTTCTATCTAATTCCTCACCAACTCCCCTTCATATTTACTTTCACCAAAATAGACTGCTCGTCGTGCCTTCACGTAGGCCTTGGATAGCCCTTGATATTCCTTTGTTTGTTCATTTGTTGAATCACTATGTCTTGCGGACTTCTCCGTGCTAGGCACTGTTTTGTTCTTCTCACTAAGATGACCATTTTCTTATCTCCTCATATATAATCCCATCCGTCATTCAAAGCCCAGCTGAAACGTTTCATGAAATCCTTCTTGGAGATCCCATGATAGCCCTATTTTCTTCTTCTGGGATTTCATGACGTATTGTATTATCTGTATTTTTCACATGACCAGTCACATTCCATTTTGGTTATCATTACTTATGTCAGGCTTTTAGAGCTTCTATTAGATTATAGTCTCCCTGAGGACACAGACTGTGTTTTAGTTCTTTTGCTTTCCCCATAATCCCTAGCCTGGTACTTTGTAGATTGTTGTAAGCATTTGTGGAATAAATAAATAACTAAAATTAGATTTTAATCAGTTTAAATTCAAACTGATTTCTATGTTGAGGAATTAGGAAACCAATATATCTACTTTATGACATTTTGTGGTCTTGGTCTAGCAGCTTTCTAAATTAGCACTTACTGATAATTTATAGTCCCCTGAATTTTTATTTCCTTCTGTCTTGTTTTCCCCTTACTTAAGATATTCAGATAAGAAAGATAAGTAGGAGGGAAATAAGAACAATAGAAGATAATTTAATGTAGACCAAATCAGGTTTTGAGCCTGGATTCCCCAAACTCCTTGGAGAGGCGACTCTATGAATGGACTTTAGAGGGTCTGGGAAGTCCATGATACTACATATAGATTTTGCTGTGAGCAAGTCAGTAGTTTTTATCTAGTTCTCAAAGCCATCTTTTACACAAAAACAATACAAAACAAACAACAAATCCACTCTTCTCATCTTTCTACTTTATCCCAGCATTTCAAAGAATGTCACCATATATAGAAGGGTTTTTGGAAAAAGTTCTATATATAAATTAATTTTAGAGATTATGATTTTCAGCAAAGCTCCATGCCTTAGAAATAGTCATTTAGAATAGTTTGCTAAGAGACCATTCATTAGTAGAACTTAGAGAAGTGAATGTCAAAGTTTTTCCCCCATTTTAATGAAATAAAATACAAAAAATGTTAAGTCAGTAGTCCCAAAGGCTGGTGTGCAATTACGGAAGAGCATGTAATTTGTTCCTAAATACTAGGAGAGTGAAAAAAAAAATGCTGCCTTCCTTAAACTTGGCCAAGGCTTGAAGAGACAGAGAATGCAGTGACTCTGGAATGACACTCATTCTGCTGAATCTGTATTTGGAACTCTGCACCATCACTCAGTGTCCTGTAAAGTTGTCGGTGTAACATACCTAATAGGAAACAGGTCTCTTTAGTTTAAGAAATAAATAATTTCCCTTACTAATCTAAAAGTACTGCCTTTTCCAGTGTTACCCAAATTAAAAATAAAACAAAACATCAGTTTAGCCCTTCACACCATGGCAGCGAGCTGCATTTCTAAGTGCATCTCCCAGGACATTCACACAGAGATCCTAAGTTCCTTACAAAAGAGACGTGCGGACCTTGCACTTTCTCAAACTTTCTGCTTTTCTTTATCGTGTTATTTTTTCTTTAAGTGGAGTTAACTAATTCAATTGTTTATTTAACCACTTTTTATTGAGTAACTGTCTTGTGCCAGGACTGTGCCCTGTGGTTTCAGTAATGAGTAAGACACAGTTTTCAGGCAGCCAATACCCTGCCATGGCCATGTAAATAATTAAATAGAATAAAGTATTTGTAGATGATCAATATGTTTGTCTGGCATGCATGTACAGTATATAAGTATCCAGGCAGGAAAAACATGTTCTCTCTATAAAAATGTATATAAGATAGGCCTCCCCGTCATTTCTGTGAAACCCAAACTGCCATCTGTATGTAAAAAACAGTGTAAATATGCACATTCGCCCAAGTTTGGAAAGCATTCTTACCTATATGCCCTTTTTAAAAACATTATATTTGGTAGTATTCTGTATGGTCCACTATATTTGACCAGGCAGCCAGGAATACTCAATGGAGAAAAGACGGTCTCTTCCACAAATGGTTCTGGGAAAATTGGATATTCACATGTAAAAGCATGGAACTCGACCCCCATCTTATACCACACACAAAAGTGAACTTAAAATGGATTAAAAACTTAAATGTAAGACCAGAAACCACAAGATTCCTAGAAGAAAACACAGGAAAAAAAGCTTCTTGATATATGGGTCTTGGCAATGATATGGTATGTAAAGCACAAGTAACAAAATCAAAAAACAAATGAGATTACATTAAACTAAAACATTTCTGTAAAGCAATGGAAATGATCAATGAAATGAAAGGACAACCTACAGAATGGGAAAAAATATTTGCAAATCATATAATCTCATAAGGGGTTAATGTCCAAAAAATATAAGGAACTCATACAACTCAATAGCACAAAGAACCCCCACAAATAGTCCAGTTAAAAATAGGCAAAGGAGGGGTATTTGCCTGGCTCAGTTGCTTAAAACATGCAACTCATGATCTTGAGGTTGTGAGGTCAAGCTCCACTTTGGATGTTGAGCCTATTTTAAGAAAAATGGACAAAGTACCTGAATAGGCATTTTCCCAGAGAAGATATTCAAATGGCCAACAGGACCTGAAAATGTGACAGGTACCCGAAAATGTGCTCAACCTCACTAATAAGGGAAATGCAAGTCAAAACCACAATGAGATACCACTTCATATCTGTTAGAATGCCTATCATCAAGAAGACAAGAGATAAGAAATGCTGACAAAGATATGGGAAAAAGGGAACCCTTATGTATTGTTAGTGAGAATATAAATTGGTACAGCCACTATGGACAACAATATGGTAGTTCCTCAAAAAAGTGAAAAAAAAAAAGAGCTACCATATGATCCAGCAATTCTATTTCTAAGAATACATCCTAAAGAAATGAAAAGACCATGTTGAAGAGAAATCGGTACTCCCATGTTTATAGCAGCATTATTTACAGTAGGAAAGACATGGAAACACCCAAAGTGTCCATGAACAGATGAATGGATAAAGAAAAGTGGTATATTATGTACACACACACACAATGGAGTATTTATTCAGCTCAAAAAAAGAAGGAAATCCTGCCACTTACAACAATATAGATGGATCTCAAGGGCACCTTGCTAGGTGAACTAAGTCAGAGAAACACAAATACTGCACGATCTCACTTATCTGTGGAATCTAAAGGAAAGAGAAAAAAAAAAAACCTAAACTAATTGAAAAAGAGATCAGAATTGTGGTTACTTGAGGCACAGGTTTAGGGTAGGAATAACTGGAGGAAGGTGGTCAAAAGGTGGAAACTTATAGTTACAAGATAAACAAGTACTGAGGATGTAATGTACAGCATGATGACTGTAGTAACACTGCTTGCTATATGGTATATTTGACAGTAGTTAAGAGAATAAATCCTAAGACTTCTCATCATAAGGAAAAACTTTTTCTCCCTCTTTCTTTGCATCTATATGAGATGATGGGTGTTTGTTAATTTTATTGTGATAATCATTTCACAGTATATATGGGTCAAGCCATTATACTGTATACCTTAAATTTATACAATGTTGTAATGTCAATTACATCTGAGTAAACCGGGGAAAAAAAAGAAAATAAGTCAGAAAACCATAGAAAAAGAAGAGATTCCAGTGTCAGGCAAGAATTGGTTCTGAGCAAATGTTTGCTGAATAAATTAATGAGAAGGAGTAAAGGAACCCTGAAAATTTAAAAACAGGATTACAATAGGCAGGATCTCAGAGCTTCTGGGATCAAATTCAATTAAAAGCATTCAGACCATCAAAGAAAAGTATTCTAGATGACCAAAAATATTATTCCGAATTAGTAATGGGCAAACTGTGGTATACTAAATGGACTATTACGTATGCCTGAAACGAGTAAAACCTGATAGCTGGGATTGTCAGATTTAGCAAATAAAAATATAGGGCACCCAGCTAAATTTGGTTGCCGTAAGCCCTTTCCTTAAATATTCAAAATCCCCCTCTGGTTCTTGGGACCTACTAAGACCAGTGGTAGGTTCTGGAACAGTGCTTAGCGAGTTCTTGTGTGGGGTGCAGTCCCTGTTTCTCCCACAGGGGGAGCTCTCTGACCCTCTGCCTTGCACATGAAGCCAATCAGATGTCCTGGGAACTATGGGATTTGTACTTTTGGGATCACGTTAGCCTGTGGCTGGGCCAGAGTTCTAGGAAGCAGTCTGGTGAGCAGATCCCTCTTCTGTCTGGTGCAGTATTTCTTTCTCTGATGGATGCTGGAGAGGTGCTGCACATAGATTATGGGTAACACCCATATAGGACAATGAATGAATTTAGGGCTATGGGACACTGACTGACCCTTGAGTTTGAACTGCATGTCAGGCCAGTTCATGTCAGTGTGTTCCAACTGTGGTGCTGCCTCCAGGCTACAGCACCCTAGCATCAGGTAACTGCTCCCCACCAACTGCTGATGTCCAGGATGTCCACACACATCTCTGAAGGCAGTCCTCTGGAGTGGCCATGCCCATCCATCCCCTCTGTGGACTTTAAAAACTATTTTTTTCAGTATCAGTGGTTTCTCCTGATCCATACCCTCTCTTGTTGCTGTCCTATGTAGATGCATGGTCTCCTGATTAGTCCTATGGCATGGCAGAAGAGAGAGAGAGACATTCCCTGCTCCAGTGGGACTGTTCTTTCTCTGACCATGACTTTGTCCTACCTTGGTGACACATTCTAGCAATGCAGTGATTATTATGTAAAGAATTGTTTCTTCTGTGTTACAGAATTCCAAAGGTAAATTTAACATGATCAGAAAAAGAATTATCATTTACACTTCCTTGCATGCTCTAGGTAGTGTTGTTTTTGTGGTTATCATCAGTAAAGCACATCTTCTGAGGGTCAGTGGATGGCAGCATTCATGGTAGCACCAGGGATGAGGCAGCTTCTTAGGGAATGATGTAATCAGCATGAAAGAACTGGTATTAAAGAAATGCAGAGACAAGAAAATCTGTATTGTTTCAATATAAACAACTTCTAAAAAGCCATAGCATTAGGAGTAATAATACTATTGCCACCTTTTCCTTACTGAAGGGAATAAGAAAAGGAATTTAACCAAGAATAGCATACTTGATAACAAAGAACACAAAGAGATAGTTCCTGGATCAGTTCAAGAAGAGATGATTGCTAGACTTAGGAGGAACCGTCATGCACTAATTGGTCAAAACAAAAACAAAGATTTAAAACACATCTTCTTTACCTTTATACTAAATTGCCATCAGTCACTAGACATCATATAGGCCCATGAATTTTTTAATACCTTATTTAATCAAATAGTTTATATGACAGGAGCGCTGTATACTCTAGGGGCAGCCCAGCCAGAACCAGCGCTTTGTCCAGAGACTGTCCAGAAGGAATGGTGCTGTCTGGTCCTGGAGATTGTCCAGCACCCATCGACTTGTGGTGGACAGCACCTCTCTCAATGGGCTGAGGACTTACAAGCTACTCAAGACACTGGGTATGGACATGGATGACATGAACACCTAAAGAGGTGGTAGGGGTATGGGGAGGAATGCACTTTCTTTCCCTGTGTGGAACTAAACAGAATTAAACCACTTGGAAATCTCTGCCAGATCTGGGACACTCTTGTGTCAACACTTACAGTTGCATGAAGAAAGTAAACTAAATTCCATAATAAGGTCCGTATGGAAGATGACAAATTAAATAGCTAAAAGTCATTTATAAGAAGATTGGATTGCATGGTAAAAAGGAATTTTATTTTGAGTTTTTTAAAGAATTTCAGTTTTATAATAAATTTTTATGGGTGATAATAGTATTACATGTGTATTGGTTCACATGTGTATTGGTTCACATATGTTCCATGTCTGTATTCCAGATAAGTATGAGATTATAAGATGTGTGGGATTCCCTTCAAAATACTTGAGGGGTGGGGAAGAATGGGAGAAGGTAGATAAAATGATTGACAAAGAACATTGAATATTGTGGAAGCTGAGTGAAGTGTGCTTGGGATTAGTATACTACTCTCTCTCCCTGGGTACTTAAATTTCTAAATTAAAAAAAAAAAATTTCAACAAGTCAACTGACATAGAGTAGTGTCAGGCATAGGGAAGACACTCTACAAGACTTTACTGCATCAGTGTACCTCTCCTCCTCATCTTTGATTTCTCATAGCACTTTGTGTTACTCTGGAGAGCCAATATACAGTATGCTTTCTAATATAATTGGATTGTAAGCTCTACTTAGTATTCCTATTTATAGTCATTTATTTTTTATCTCTTGCAAGGCCAGGCCCATAATTTCTCACATCATTTTTCACATTGTATATTCAGCACATCTAGTAGGCACTCAATAAATATTTGTTGAATGAATAATAGATAATACATACCTGTTTGAACTGAAAGATATAAATGTATAAGAAATGACATAGAGCAAATTCTTAGCTCTTGCTCCTGGTAACTATTTCTCCATTGGGGAAATGATAAAATATATTTTCCCCATATAATCTAACCATTTGTTAGTACCTATAAATTTCTGAGAGAATGTGTAATTCTGGGGATAGCTTTGCTAAATCAAGGATTATTCTCACTTCTTTTTATCAGTCAAGAAAGGAATCACTGAGGGGCGCCTGGGTGGCACAGCGGTTAAGCGTCTGCCTTCAGCTCAGGGCGTGATCCCGGCGTTACGGGATCGAGCCCCACATCAGGCTCCTCTGCTATGAGCCTGCTTCTTCCTCTCCCACTCCCCCTGCTTGTGTTCCCTCTCTCGCTTGGCTGTCTCTATCTCTGTCGAATAAATAAATAAAATCTTTAAAAAAAAAAAAAAAGAAAAGATGACTCTGTGATCGAACATTCATCAAACATCAAACATGTCTTTAAAAAAAAAAAGAAAGGAATCACTGAAAATTTAAGGAAGGAGACATTTTTGGGGGGGCAGTTAGAATTGCAATTCAGGAGACAGATTGAAGTAGAAACCCAGTTGTGTTCTGAGGAAGGCAAAGAGGGGGCAGAGTTATTAAGATGAACCAATGCAAGTGTAGTTCTCATTTAAGTCCTCTGTGCAAAATAGCGAATGAATTTAATTTAGTGGGGATTGGTTGGGTTTATATGAAAATGAGGGATTGAAGCTTGTTAAACTGAATTGGCTCCTTTAGAAGTGAAGAATGCTGATGATTCAGTTGCCATCATGAGGGGGATGCCGAGTCCAGGCTGAAGGCTTTGTTGCTGGCTCGAAATTTCAAAAAGTTCATAGTTCCTTCAGTGAGGATGTGCATAAATTCTTCCTCTCCTTTAATGGCTTCCCGACCCTTTTTAAATGGAGACTCTCTTAGCTAGACTTGCTTGTTCCATTTTGAAATCTCCTTTTACACTTTCCTTAGGGAAGGACTGATTCAGGCTTCTGTGAAGGTAATGTTTAATGGTACTTTCTTGTTCCATTTTCTGTTCCTAGGTCTTTTCACTGAGAATCTTTGTAAACACAGGTGTATAAATAGAATTGTTTTCAATGAAAGGGAACCTTGCCCTTAGCAAGCCTCTGAACAGTTGCATTCTGCACCTGCAGTAATAAAATTCGAGAAAGATAATGTATTGAATTTTAATCACGTGTTGCCTTGTTACGTATTCACTGTTTAAAAATATTTACTTTATTGTGCAGTTGTTAGTAAAAGGGCAGTGTTGCCAATTAAGCCACTGAATGGCCTGGGGAGTGATTTTACACTGGGGAATGATTATAGTCTTGGGTAAAAATAGCAGACACTCAGGTTAAAGTGAAAGAATCTGGTAAACAATCTTGATGAAAGTTGGTCTCACTAGAAATGCGTGCATGCGCGCGTGTGTGTGTTTAAATTTATAGATGAGTTGGGTTTTTTGTCCAAGTACACAGAAGGGGATTATTTAGTCAATAACTTTGTGTACGAACATTTTGATAATGTTAGTGTATTTAATAAAATTGAGCACTGGAAGAGAACAGAATTTGCCACTCAAAATATGCCCTTTTGGCATAAGAATTATCTTGAGCTGGTTATTTATTTATTTATTTTTTATGAAAGAGCTCTGAAAGCCAAGTAGAAGTTATCCTTTTTAAGGGTCTTTAACATTTATAAGGGAAACCTCCATTTGTAAGGATATTTCCCCTGTTTATAACAGGAAGAGGAGGTTGACTAAACCTCTAGAAACTTATCAGTGAGAAGGCAAGGATGTAAATCTGCATACAACCATACCCTTGTTTACCCTATTTTGCCTGATAACCTGCCCTAACTGGCTTCCCCCACCCCCAACACCTTTTTGTCTTTAGCTGGAGATGGTATTTAAGGTGGTGGCTTGGGCCATTTTGGGAATGTACTGTTTTCCTGGGTATCTCCCATTTAAATAGCAGGTTTATGTGATACTAAACTTGTGCTTGTTTTTCTCCTGTTATTCTGTCTTTTATGATAGTAGGGTTTCAACCAAGAACCTAGAGGGGTAGAGGAAAAATTATTATTTCTCTCTTATATTTCCAGTTTAACAGGGTTTCTAGAGCTTTTAGGTTTTTTTTTAATTTGACTTTTTAAAAATATTAATCTGACATTTAGCATATTGACTGTTTCTACATTTATTCCCCTCAAGAAGCTGTTGCTTATTTCATAGAAATTATTTCAATTATCTTTTTGAAGGGAATTATGGGAGGAAAGCAGATGTTATTCCTATTATCCACTTATTTTTACTGTATATTTTAATATCATTACATTATTTTTTGCTATGTTTTCTGGAAGGCTGTGGATATTTTCTTTATATTGGGGTACAGAGTTCTCTAACAATTTTCCAAAAGGTAGAGAATATAAGAAAATGAGAGAATCTGCTGTTCTTCATCCTCATAGGAAAAGAAAAAGTGAAACTATAAGTTAGGACAAATGAATTTAAGTTACATATATATTAGAGTTTTGGTTACATATATGTTAGAATTTTCAGAGTTTCAGCATAGTATAATGTGGGATTTTCCAAGCTTGCCTGTTCATAAGAATCTTCTGGGAGGGCCCCTTACGAGGGTAGATTCTTGGGTGCCTCAGTCCTACTAAATCAGAATTTTCAGGAAGATGAGCCTGGAATGCTTATTAATCATAGAAATAGTAGGTAGTAAAATATTGCAACAGATCTAAAAAGTGATTTATGTTTAATTGTCCTTAAGTCACTTTAGTTAAAAAAACAAAATTGAGTAAATTTTAAGATCTTATTGCCTTTATTCAGTGATTTATGAATCCAGCAGCAGCCCATCTGGCAAATAGAAAGGAACTTAGAAGAGCTATAGAAAATGAAAGACATAGATGGAAGGAGGTGTGACATAGAATTTGTACTAGCAAAAAGCAGATTGTTTGGGGCAAGGTCATCTTTCTTTGGGGGATAGGAGGGATCTATCAAGCAGATTAACTCACTAGTGCTGACCAGGAAATTCCAGATTGACTGGTTTAAGGATCCATTCTTGGGGAAGTATGAGAAGTATAATTAAATTAGGTATTAAGTCTCAGTTTGGTCACATGAGGCTTAGCACCAGTGACTCCATTTTGGTCCTGTTGTCTCTTTTTTAAAAACACTTATAAATTCTTAATGCATAGAAAGTGTGTTACGTATATGCAAATTATTTTTAATCTACATTGTTAACATTTGAAATTACCTAATAAGCAATCCACAGGCTATGGGAAGTTAGCATTTGAAAGAGACAATTATCTGAATCTGCAAGAGAGGGTTTATTAACTAATATAAGTGATGTTAGACATAATTTTATATTGATGAAATAGCTTTCAAGATATGTGGGTTGGATAGAAACTGGACAGGCATCATCACTTTTGTATGGCTGGGGCAGAAAAATTAGGAGCATCCAGCAGCATAATCCTTCTGGACTAATATAGATACGTAGATTTACCTTCAGTCCTTTTATCCTACCAGTTAAAGGAGGGGCCATTTCATGATTCAGCTAGACTCTCAAATCTGCTAATCCTGCCTCCAGAATGCTATTTTTTTTTAAATCTCTGAATCTACCTGTAACACGAGGCCCTTGTTGGAGAGCCCAAGGGCATGTGAGGACTTCATATAGCTTAAAGAACTGGGTTTGTGCCTCCTTGCTGTAGATGTTTATACACGTGATAGAATTCACTATGAAGCTAATTTTGTTTTTCATATTTTGCATAGTTTGGTAGTCAGTTGTAGAGAAGGACACTCTTAGCATGGACCTACCTTCTGTCATTCGAGCTGCTAAGTGTGTGATACTTAGAAAAAAATGTGACCAATTTTGAGTAACCACTCTTAAAAGATAAACTGAGGCATATACAAAATTTTAAGAGTTTACTTGAGCAAAAGTCAATTTGAATCCAGCGGCGCCAAACTAGAAGTGATTCAGGACACTCCTCAGACAAGGAGCTGAGGGAAAGACATATAGAAAAGGTGCAGACACAAAGAAAGGAAACTATTTGATTGGCTATAGCTTAAAGGCTAGTTGGCTCTTTAGGATTGGTTGTCCATAGGGTTTTGTCTTACAACCCTATGGCCTTTACAGGCTTAGGTTTTGGTTTGTTTATGAAGGCCATCCCGGCATTAGCACCACCTCAGTCTTGTGGCCTTCTTGTTTAATTAATTTGATACCATATAAGTTTATTTCATTCACAAAAATCTGCTAGTTTCACCACAAGTTTTAAGGCTTGAAGGTCAAAATATTAGAAAGTTTACTATTCATTTTTTGGTCTTTGGTACCATATACTCACAAGAGCCAATTGTGCAGAGCTTTTCCCAAGTTCATTGGTAGCTTGAAATAGAACATGGCAGGAATATTCACAAGTTGGCAAACTCTACAAAATCCTCTACCATTCCCCTGGAAGCTGTTTGTTAAATATGTACCAGCACACCACTGCCTGTAGGAAAGTACTGGCCTTTCATGGTCTGGTATTCATTCTGACACGTCTGTCCTCATGACTCACTGGATTTTAAGAAGTATCTAGAGTAGTACCCTTGAAGATAAAGGATTAACAAATGCTTAAAAAACACCTACATTTCTTGCTTGCTTTCCGGACTGCATTGCATTATTGGAAGAAGATGTGGAATACAATAAGGTAGAAGTACAGAATTGGACTGGGTATTTGGCACAAGAGGTTGGTTAAGACAAAATTCAGAGATAAAACCCAGATAACTGAGATAAGTGATAGAGCTGGATATAGAAACTAGGGTTCGTGGGGGCACCTGGGTAGCTCAGTTGGTTGCGCATCTGACTCTTGATCTCAACTTTAGTCTTGATCTCAGAGTCCTGAGTTCAAGCCCCCATGTTTGGCTCCACGCTCCCCTCCCTGCAAAAAAATAGAAAAAAGAAACTAGGGTTCCTGTATTGATTTCCAGAAGCGTCTCTTAATTTTCTCTTGGTGATAAAGACTGGTAACATCCTTAGTGTTCTTTTGGTGAATGTTCTTGAATTGAAACTTTTCTTTTGAGATATTTACACTTGCAGTTATAAAAAATCATACAAAGATCTCATATGCCATTTACTCATCTCCCTCAATGGTAATGTTTAAAAAAACTGTAATGCATCATAGCCATGATATTGACATTGATACAGTAAAGATATAGAACATTTCCATCACCACAGGGAAACCTCCTAATGCCCTTTTATATCACACATTCTCCTCACCACAACTCCCTCCTTAATGACAGTAGGCAGCTATTAACGTGTTCTTCATTTCTGTAATTTTGTCAGTTCAAGAGTGCTATATGAATTGGGATAATAGAATATTTAACTTTTGGGATTGGCTTTTTTCACTCAGCATAATTCTCTGGAGTTTCACTGAAGTTATTGTATGCATCAGAAGTTCATTTTTGGGGCACCTGGATGGCTCAGTTGTTAAGCATCTGCCTTTGGCCCGGGTCATGATCCTGGAGTCCCGGAATCGAGCCCAGCATTGGGCTCCCTGTTCAGCGGAGCCTGTTTCTCCCTCTGCCCCTCAGAAAAGTTCATTTTTTTTTATTACTTAATAGTTATTCATGGTATGGATGTATTGCAGTTTATTTAAACTTTTACCCATTGAAGGTTATCTGGGTTGTTTTGGCTATTACAAATAAAGCTGTTGTAAACATTGGTGTCCAGGTTGTTTTGTGCATGTAAGTTTTTACTTCTCTGGGATAAATGCCCAGGAGTGCAATTGCTGGTCAGATGGTAATTACATTTCAGTTTTTTTAAGAATGTGCTAACCTTTTTAGAGTGCTTATGCCATTTTACATTCCTTCTAGGAAAGTATGAGTGATCCAGAGTGTCTGCATCCTCAACAGCACGTGGTGGTATTACTAGTCTTTATTTTGGCCTTTTTTTGTAGGTGTATAATGACATCTCATTGTGGTTTTAAGGCATTCTTACCGGCTAATGCTGCTGACATCTTTTCATGTACTTATTGCCACCTGTAGACCTTCTTCCTTGGCATGCCTCTTTGTGTCTTGTCCATTTTCTAATTCGATTTTTTTTTCTTCCTGAGTTTTGAGAGTTTTTTATATATTCTACATACTAGTCCTTTTGTCAGCTATGTAGCTTATAAATGTTTTCTCTTGGACTATAGCTTGTCTTTTCATCCTTATCACATGTTTGTTTTTTTTTTTTTCAGAGCAATGTTTTAATTTTGATAAATTCTTTTTGTTATTTTTTTCCCTTTTAATGAACTGTGCTTTTGGCGTCAAGTCTAAGAATGCTTTGTTTAATCCTAGATCCCCAAGCTTTTCTCCTGTTTTTTTTTTCTAAAAGTTTTATCTTTACACTTTAGATTTTAATCTGTGATCCATTTTGAACTACTTTTTGTATAAGGAGTGAGACTTAGATCGAATTTCATTTTTTAATTTATGTATGTCTAATTCTCTAGCATCATTTATTGAAAAGGTGATTTTTGTTTTGTTTTTTGCTTTTTGCATTAAATTGCTTTTACATTTGTGTCAAGAATCAGTTGGGCATATTTGTGTGGGCCTGTTCTCGCTTCTTTATCCTATTCCAATTTTGTTGATACCTGCTCTCTACTTTTGCCATCCTTCTACTTCCTTAGTGTTTATTTTGTTCTTTTTTTTAAAATTTTATTTATTTATTTGACAGAGAGAGACAGCCAGTGAGAGAGGAACACAAGCAGGGGGAGTGGGAGAGGAAGAAGCAGGCTCCTAGCAGAGAAGCCTGATGTGGGGCTTGATCCCAGAACGCCGGGATCGCGCCCTGAGCCGAAGGCAGACGCTTAACGACTGCGCCACCCAGGTGCCCCTATTTTGTTCTTCTTTTTCTAGGTTCTTGAAGTGGGAGCTTAATTATTTGAGAATTTTTCTGTTTTCCACTGTATTCAGTTTTTGTTGTAAATTTCTCCCTCAGCACTATATTAGCAGTCTCCCACAAACTGATATGTTGTATTTTCATTTATGTTTAGTTCAATGTATTTTTAATTTCTCTGAGACTTCCTCTTTTATCTATTTATTATTTAGAAGTGTGATGTTTGGTTCTAGGTGTTTGTAGATTTTCCAATTACCTTTCTTATTCTAGTTCAATTATTTTGTTGGAGAACATACTGCATATGATTAAAATTCTTTGAATTGTTGAGTTTTATTTTTATTGCTCAGAATGTAGTCTATCTTGGTATATATTTTTAAGGCACCTGAAAAAAATGTGTATTCTGCTGTTGTTGGGTAGAATGTTCTATAAACATTGAGATTTTGTTTGTTGATGGTGTTGTTAAATTCTTCTATATCTTTGCTGATTTTCTTTCTGTTTTTTTTTTTTAATCAGTTGTTGAGAAAAGTGTGTTGGAGTCTCCAAATACACCTTCCAATTTACTTATTTTTCCTTTTAGTTCTAGTTGTTTGGGGTTTACATAATTTGCAGCTCTGTTGTTTGATGCATTTAGAATTGTTATGTCTTGGTCGATTTACTCTTTTATCACTAGAAAATATGTTTCTCTGTTTCTGGTAATTTCTTTGCTCTGAAGTCTGTTTTTTTATCTATTATTAACATAGCCACTACTGTGTTCTTTTGGTTAATGTTGCATGATCTATCTTTTTCCACCATTTTACTTCTTGCTGGACTGTATTGTTATGGTTGAAGAGGTTTATTATAGATTTCGTATAGTTAGTCCACAGTGATTAATTCACTCTTCCAGTCTTTGTCTTTTAATTGATATATTTAAGACATTTGTATATAATGCATATATTGATATGTTAGGTTTAAGCCTGCCGTTTTAATTTTGTTTTGTTTGTAGTTTTGTTTCTTATATTCTTTTTCCTGTTTTCTTGTGTATTTCTTGAACATTTTTTTGAATTCCATTTTGATTTATCTGTATTGTTTTGGAGTGTGTCTTTTTACATAACTTTTTAGTGGTTGCTCTCAATATTAACCATATATACACAATTTATCACAGTCTGCTGTTGTGATCATTTTTATAGTTTGAATGAAATATAGAACTTACCTACTTTTTAAACAAAGGATCTTATCCTTTGTTTATGTTTGTCTTATATATCTTCTCTACACACATTTAAATCCATCAGCTAATGTTACGATTTTTGCTTCAACCGTCAGTTACCTAATAGCTGACTGACTTCTTGCTTCATTCTGATGTAACTAGTACTCAACGAACACACTTACTGCTTATAAAATGTAAATTGCAGGTGAAGTGCTATAGATGGGGTAATACCAATGCCCCTCAGCTGAGCTTAGGAACTATAAAATAGTTACTGTCCTTGGTAGAGCCTGGGGTATAGGAGTAGGGTCAAATTCAGGGGGGATCTGGGCAATATTTCAGTTCTTGTAATTTTTTTTTTCCTCATAAAATCTCTTTCACATTTTGTTTGGGTTATGAACTGTGAGAAATTTGGCATTCTTTACCAAAAAAGTACAAAATGTATTCCAAAAACATATAATGTTTTAAAATTTTGTTTTTTAATATTTGTACCCTTGCTTCAGGGTTCCTGCTAAAGCTCATAGTGTCTGCAAAATGTAGAGGAAAATTAGGTGGAACAAGTGCAGAAAAAGGTGCTGTTCCTCAGGGCTGTTACAGCCCACCATATGTGGATTGAATTTTCTACCCTCAACCTCAGCAGGATCCCTCTCTGCTGGGGGCAGGGGGAGCTCATGGCCTCACTATTACCTGTGACCCTGCCTTGCCCCTCCGGATTCTCTCAGGTAATTCAGAGATAATGCTTCTTACGTAGGAGTATGTAAAATTGTCTGTTTTATTCTAAAGAAATTTTCTAAGGCATCTGCTCAGATGTATCATTTTTCTTTTATTCTGATACCTGGTTTCTTTCCAGAGGAATGAAATGTAGAGTCAATGTAGACTTATTTCTATTCAAAATTCAGTATTAATAAAAGCAATTGTAGCTCTTAGCCATGCTCATCATAGTAATTTTCAACAAGAGGTAACAGGTATTTTGAGGAAACAAAGACTTCATGGTCAAAAGAAGTTAAGAAAATGCTACCTAGTCTATCCTATTTTTGCATATTTATATAGTGACAACTCTGAAAAGTTATGAGGTAAAGAATTCCTGGATAACTTTGTTTAATCTAGCACTTAGCTACATAATTCTACATAATTTAATACTCCAAGTTTATTTAACTTCATAATCCCTCTTTAATGTATTTTATTTTATGCATATCACCAATTAATAACTTAGTCTGTTAATACCTATTGAAACCAATTTTAGCTTGGGAAATAAAAATTAAAAGTAATTATTGGTGCTTCCATTGTGTAGGATATTATAGTATGCACTGATGTAATTAATCTTCCAAGCTTTTTAGAGATAATCACAAATCTTTAACTTTACTGTTTTCATCTTCTCTGTAGGAACTATTTTCTTAACCTAAGCCCCATGACCCCTTTCAGGTCCCAAAATTGGGTATGGCATTTTGTGTAAGATGTGTGCATTTCTGTGGAAAGGGCTTATTGCTTTAAAACCAGATCTTCAGAGAGTTATGTGACCCATAAAAGATTAAGACCCACTCCTCTCCAGGAAGAAGTTGCCACCATTAATACTGTTTGTCCTTTTCCAAATCAAGGTACTGCATTAAATGGTAATTAAGGAATTTAAACAAGATAGGAAGATACATTATAATATATTGGTGAAGGATTTAATACATTTTATTTTTATTTCAACTACCTGTAATGTTTAGAATTTGTATAGAAGGGAAGAGGAACTCCTACTCCTTATTTGTTTATATTTAATAGCAGATTTAAACTTTATTTTTCACGATCACATCAGATTTCTGATGTGTTTTTCAGTTTGCTTACATTAATTCACAACTGATTATTAAATAGCTACTATTTGCCATATAGTAGATACCATAAAAAAAAGTCTATTGGGTGATTTTTAAAGGATAGGTCTTAATTTGAACTTGACATTTCTCAGAAGATACTTAGTAAAGTTAATATGGGAGACAACTGTCTACTGCAGAAGCCAGTGGTCTAATAAACATATAACAAATTAAAAGGATGAAATTTTGGCAGAGTTTGTTGAGAAGCTCTACAAGTGACCCCTGTCCTTGTTACTTCTCTGACATCGATTCTGATGCTGTTCCTTGGCTCGGTATTGCAGTTACTCCCATTAAAGACTGTTCTTTTATTTGTAGTTTGATGTTTTAATTCCACAACATTTTTACTTTCATTCTGCGACCATTCTTGTTCATCCAACGTCTTGTTATAAAAAGCTGTACGGTATATTAAAAACAGGTAGGGACTGTCCTTTATCCGTATTCTTTAAAGGGATTTGGGCAGGACTTAGGTCACAGGGTATAATTTTAATAGCTTAAGTAATGTGCATGGCAGTGGGGAATGGCTGGTGGGGCAGAATCTGAAACCTTGATCTAAATCACATCATATTTTAACCAGCTGAATGTATTACTTTAAGAAAATAATGTACTGTTGTAGTAACATATGAAGAAAATGTTTCCTTGGGAGGAAAGTGACCTAATTATGGTAAAAATATTTAAGCAGAACAATACTGCATTCTTTTAAAGTGAAATCATGTATGGAGGTAAACTAATATTTCCAGAATTATTGACACTCTATACACAATGTGCATATTTTTCTTGGCCTTAAACTTTTTTTTCCCCATTAAATCAGATTCATTGCATTTGGCAAAATTTTCAGAAGGAGCATGAGGTTATTCGTGGGATGAGTATTTGACAAGTTCACACAATGTACAGTTCAGAGTTCAAAGTTGAAATTACAGTACTTTTTTTTTTTGACAAGAATTCACTCTGGCAAATCGCCTAGGAAAATTCTGGTAGGTCTCCATGTATCCCACCCAATATTCAACAATAGTATAAAATCAGTCATCAGCTGGGACTAATTGCTCTAGAGTTATTTATCTGAATAAGATGACTCTTCATTAGCTTTGTTGAAACAATGGGACACATTTAATTGAGAGACTCAAGTACTGTTTTACAGCCTAAAAATTGGCACAAAAGTATACATGCTAAATTTGGATCTGAGAATATGAAATATCTTTCTGTTATATTATAATTTACGTTATTTGTGAGATAATAGTTATAGAAATACCTTACATATACATTTCAGTAAAAATCTAAGAACTTCCTATAAATATTTCTGCTTTAATGTCCTTTAATGACATGTCGCTGGTACATTCCTACTATGCCATCAACATTTTTCAGTTGTTAATTTATTTTGATGGTTATGGTGTTGAAATTTTATGTCATTTTGAACTATAAACTCTACGTTATGGAAATTTTATACCACATTCGGATAGGCTAGACTCAGATTGATTATTACACTGTGAGTCTAAAATTTGATTTTAGGAGTATGAGTAGACTATGAAATGTTGAATAACTAATGTGATTCTACTGGAGTTCTCCAGTGGTTTTTAATAGAATTAAGTACTGCTTTTTGAAAGAAGTTGATTTGGGATTAAGAGTTGTAATTTGTAATGTGTCATTGTAAAACATTATGTAAAGTGGCCATATTTGTCAAAGTGCGAGGTTTAGGTAAAAGAAATATTATGGATGCTAAAGCAGAAATTAGGAATGCAAATTTTTATGTTTTATTTACAAGCTTTTCTTTTGTATATACTATCACACTCTCTGAATTTTGTATTTATATTGGTGCCATCTACAGTCTGAAGCTTTATAGCAAAGTTGTACGTTTTTTTCACCTAACTTTGTTTACATACACTACCATCAGAAAATGTTTTCTATTTTATTTTATTTTGGACTTTTATATTTATATGCATAACTGAGTTTCATTCATTTATTGATGTAAATTGAATATGAATTATGCTCCAGTCACTGTACTAGTCCCTCAGAAATTATTAATGACTAAGATAGAGAAAAATTCCTGCCCTATTGGTGTTTACGTTACAGCAGGAGAGAAGACAATAAAGACAACAAGCACATCCAGTGCGCAATTCTCAGCCCTCCTCTTACTTGACTTGCTGGTCTTTTTTTCTACCTTGCAACACTTTCTTCGCTCAGCTTTGGAATTTTCCCAGGTTTTCTTCTCTGGCTGTTCATTCTCTATTTCCTTTGCTGGTTCCTTCTCATCTTTTCATTTTTTACTGTTGAAGTCCTTGAATTTTTCCTGCTTCTCTTCTTTGTAGCCCTGTTGATTGTATTTATTCGTATGACTTTAAATCCACTCTCTGCTCTGACAACTGCATACTCATTAGTCTCCAACTCAGAGCTCTCCCCTGGTCTGCAGATCATTATCAAACTGCCTACCCATGTGTCTTCTTGAATATGTGATACATATAAGTCCTGAGTGTCCCTCCTAAATCAGCTTATCCCACAGGCTTTTTCATTTCACTAAAGGCTAATTTGTTTTTAAGATTTTATTTACTTATTTGAGAGAGAGAGAGAGAGAGAGAGAACACTAATTGGGGGCAGGGGGAGCAAAGGGAGAGGGAAAAGCAGACTCCCCCCTGAGAAGGGAGCCCACGGTGCTTGACCCCAGGACTGAGCCACCCAGGCATCCCTGTAGCCCAGTTTCTAAGAGTTATCATTCACTTCTCTTACTCTTCTAACACATCTGTCATCCATAGTCTTTTTGATCTCATTACACCTCGTTTTTCCAACTCAGACATTCTAGCCTCCTTGCTGTTCCTCCAATACTCCCCACAGGATCCAGCCTTAGGACCTTTTGCTGGAAATCTTGTCTCCCAGGTATTCTCATGCCTTGCTCTCTCACATTTTTCATATTTGTTTCCAAACTCACCTCAGTTGAGAATTTCCCTGACCAGTCCATTTAAAAATTACACCTCCTTTCCCCTATAGCTGTTGTCTCTTCCTTATTTGTTTCTTGCTAAGTTTTTCTTCACTGCATTTATCAGTAACATACTGTATATTTTACTTACTCTGTGCTTACTGCAAGCTCCTCTCCCACTACAGTGTGGACTCCATGGTCAGAATTTCTTATCTGTTTTGTTCAGTACCTGGAATCTTACCTGGCATGCAGTATCTCCTAAATGAGATGTCGGGTTCTACATCTCTGTGGGGTTTTCTCCCTTCTTCCTTACTACTTCCTTTCCCTTTCCCTTTCCCTTTCCCTTTTCCTTTTCCTTTTCCTTCCTTCCTTCTCTCTCCTGCTCTTCTTTTTCCTCCTCTTCTTCATTTTTCTTAACAGGCTTTGGAAGCCCTGAGTTAGGGCCATTTTTTTTCTCCCCTAACTCTCTATTTAGATTGGTAGCCACTTGATTATGTGGAAAATCTGTGTCTAGTCTTCCTGAGGTGTTGGCTGCCTGGACATCAGAGAGAAGCCTTTTAACCTTTAGGGTCACTGCCCATTAACCCTACAGTTTGATTTTTGCTGCTGACAGCACAGTACCCATTGAATGCCATTGATTTGTGGCTGCAAAATTTCTTCTGTTTTGGGAGTGGCTCATTCCTGTAGTGAGTGTCCCAGCTACCAACGTGGCTCTGGATGGCCCTCCGTTACTTTCTATGATACTCTGCGCTACATTCCCAGAATCATTTATTGTTTGCTATGGCAGTAAATTATAAGCTCTGTGAGGATAAGGACATTTCTTGAGTATCAAGGCCTAGAATAGAGCCTAGTTCACAAGAAGAACACACTAATTATTTGTTGAATGAAGGAAGGAATGTCTGAATCTCACTTATAAGTATAGATAGAATAATCTAAAAGCAAATAAACATGGAAAGTATTTTATAATAAAATATTGGGAATTAGCACTGAGTTCTTTTCATTTGTTACATGTGTGCTATTTCTTTGTAGTTTTTGGCACAAAGTTTCTGGTTCTTATACAGTGTATATCCCATTTTAAAAAATATACTTTTGTTCATGTTAATGGGAATCTGCAGTGGTACAGAGGGAAATAAGTATGTCTTGCTTACCATCTTTCCCAGAATATTTTCATCAATGTTTATTTGTCATAAAGATGTTTCTCAGCTTTTTTACTTATCTTATATGTCTGATAAAGCACTAAATGTTGGTCCACTACCAAAGAACAAAAATCTACTCTTATCAAAAGTATATAAAAAGTACTGCTCTTCGTGTGGCGTGGCAAAGATTGAGCAGTCATTTTCCTATACCTGTTGTCCTTAATTTATGTTGTTCATTTGTCAGTTCTCTGCAAAACTATAGAGAAAAAAAGAGTTATAAAAGGCTAAAGATGTGTAATTTCTCCTCAGGTATTATTTCATAGAATCAATATGGATGTGTCATGTACCTGAGTGATTAAAACAAGCATTTTGTATGTAGGTAGATAAATCATTTCCCTTGATGCGTGGACAGCCTTCTAAATTATGTAGCCTACTGTCGATGGCTTTGTATTCCTAGAAATGATGTGTGGTGATAGCTAAATTCTGCTTCTAGAAATGGAAAAGTAGAAAAGAGAAATATTTGTGGAAAAATGAAAACAGTGTCTTCCCTTATAAAAGTACTCCTTCAATTACTGCTTTTCTTAGTTTCTTAAAACTATAAATGAATTTTTTTATTCTTCATGTAAAAGCACAAATGATTTTGATAGTTGTAAAATAGTTCACTTATTTGTCACTGATTTAATTTACTTAAAAACATTCCAATTTTAAGCCAATAATGACACGTCACAATTTCATGCTAAATATGTAATTACTTTAAAAAATGTGTAATAACTGTTTACTAAAATCTTAAGTATGGAGTATTTGATTACCAGTTTGGTATAATATAAAAATTACATGAATAAATACTAAGTAATTCATTTGCCCTTAGACTTTCTAAAAAGAAGATAATCAATTTTTATGTTTTATTTGAAATTATAAAACTATTTTAAGAAAAATTTTTTAATTTAGAAAAGTTTTTTCAGTACAATCATTGGAATTTTGTTCAATTTTGTCTTATTATATTTGTCATTTATATATTATATTATTATATTTATTATTTGTGTATTATTATTTTATACTTTTATTAGATGTATCCAATGCTTTGCATTGCCAATATCATCAGGTAAAATCCTGTCAGCTTCTTCTATTTTAGGACCAAATGTTGTAGTTTTATTTTTTTAATCTCTTTGGTGTCTTAACACAATTATGGCCCTTATGACAAGTGCTCAATCAATATTTGTTAATTGGTCAGTTCATTCATTCTTTCATTTAACAATTATTTATCAGATGCCTATTATGTACTAGACATTTAATGCAAAAGGTTAGCTATAAATTTACACCTCTTTGTACCAAAGTTATATTTTGGATGGTACACCTTGTAAAATATATTATCAATACCATTAAACCAGCAGCTACTCTTAAAAAAATGTTCTGGTCAACTTAGTTCTTATTGCTGTAAATGTTGGTTCACAATATACCAACATGTTAGATCCAAATATATGATGTTACTTGTTTTAAGGTTATATAGCAAGTACTATTTTTGTTCCCTGAAATCCATGCTCCCTGAAATCCATGCTCCTCTTCTCTTATAATGAAACTCCTCTTCTGTAACAGGACATGTGGCTACAGAGTGACTATGTTTCCTCTGTTAACACATTTCAAACCTACATCCTAACTAAGTCAGGATTTGGTACCAGAAGTAAGATGCATAAAGTGACATAAGCTAGATATGTGGGATAGTATGTTTGGCAATTGGGAGGCAGGAGGCATAGACTCAAGTATTGGAAAGTGGATTAATTCCTGATATGGTGAGACAGAGCAGTGATATAACTATTGTTTGCAATGTTTTAGAAGGCAGACCAGATGGTAATGGAGGCCATAAATAACACTAGGGGAAATCATAGGAAAGCTGTAGAATCTTGATATGTTTTGGCTGCTTCTTGCTGTCCCAGCAAAATCTTATGACAGAGATGAACTCAAGAGTTAACTAGTCTGCAAGCAGAGGTGAAAAGGAATACAGTTCTCTTAAGAAAGACTCTTTGCGCCAGGTTAACAAAATAATTTCACTGAGAGTCCTATAATTTGAGGTCTTTAAGGGTTGAAAAAGTCAACTAAATCTGTACTCCAAACCAAAGTTATAATTGGTAACTTCAAAGCCAGTACCCTAGTAGAAGATAAGCTCAATGCCCTGCCAGATTTGGGAGCCAGTCCAGAGGCAAAATCAAATTAAAGGTATTGCTTTTCCACCCAAACAGAATTGTTCAGATAGCCTGGATGTAGCTTACATCCAGAGAGGGGGTAAGCAAAGCACACAAAGTAATAAAAAAAAGACAAGCATCTTTAGGCTTAAAGACTACATCTAGATTGGATCTTTGGCTATAGTTCCTTACATATGGAACTAATCCAAAACAAATTGCCTGGAAGCTTGCTAAGGTTTTGAGGGAATTGTATGGCTAAAGAACAACAACATGGCCTGCAAAAACCTATAATTGTTCAACCTCTTAGGAAATCCCTGGGCTGCCCAATCTGGACCAACAAGGATGAAGTTACAAAAGCACTGCAGTCTCCAAGAGAGGCAATTTTTGTAATAACTACTTGATTCATGGAAAGGAAGGACAAAAAAGATGGGAAAGCACCTTCCAGAGGGTAGAACCAAAGGTTTTGGAGGAAAATGGACATTTCCTCCCAGAAAGCAAAATCTGGGACTTCCAGATGAGACTATCCAAGGTACTTACTCCGTTGTTGGCTTAGGGAATATTTGTAACTCCAACGTAGTAGGATTTGATTATTGCCATAGCCTAATAATTGCTATGTGTTTCTCAATCTCCTTTTGCTCAGTAGGAGCAGTTTAGTTTGCCATATATACTTTCTTCATAAACCTTGAGAATTGACTGTGTTGGGGCAGATGAATCTATGTTTTAGTTTACATGTTGCCTAACCATGAAGCTCAACATCTCTGTTTAATGGAATGGCCTATGCATCATCCAGTGAGAAGAGACTTTTAGCTGGGTGCATTAACCCATGGGACTTCAGAATCTTCTCCTTCATCATCAGTATATTCTAAGTGAAGGAGAGAGGTTGGGATGAATATTTGGGTTGTCACATGAATAGACTATGACAAATAATGCTAGTTGTACTCAAATTTCCATTCTTTCCCTCTTTAACAGAGATACAGCCTTTGATTTTTAGTTATGTGCAAGACTTCTAAAAATAATGTAGGCTTCCATACCTTCTTTGCCATTTCGTGTGGCCACATGTTTAATATCTGGCCAATAGGATGTAAGGGGACATGTGGGTGCCAAATCTGGGATGTTTTTATTTTTTTAATTATTTTTATTTTTTATTTTTTTTTTTTAAAGATTTTATTTATTTATTCGATGGAGATAGAGACAGCCAGTGAGAGAGGGAGCACAAGCAGGGGGAGTGGGAGAGGAAGAAGCAGGCTCATAGCGGAGGAGCCTATTGTGGGGCTTGATCCCATAATGCCGGGATCATGCCATAAGCTGAAGGCAGACGCTTAACCGCTGTGCCACCCAGGCGCCCCTGGGATGTTTTTAAAAGAAAAGTGTGTTGCATTTCTGTCACCCTTCCTCTGTCCCAGTTTTTGGAACATAGTTAAGGTAGTGAGCTATCTTGGTACAAGAAATAAGGTTGATTTGGGGAGGAGGGTAGAGCAATAAGATAGAAGCTTTTGTCCTTGGGCAACTTTGTGTAGCAGAGCCACCATACTAGCCCTGTACTGCCTACCTCAAGAGTATTGCACAAAGGAGAAATAAGCTTTTATTACACTGAGAGTGTTGATATTTTGAGTCTTGTATTATGAAGCTATTGCTGTGTAACAAACAATATAAGAATCTCAGTGGCCTATAAAAATAAGCATTTATTTCTTGCTCTTGATTTTAAGGGTTGGCTGGAACAGCTTTCTTTCATACTTCAGGTTGTCTGGTAAATTGTGCTTCATATATCTCTCATTCTTCTCCTGGGACCTTATAAGTACCCAGAGTGTGATAGGGGTGTGTGTGTGCATGTATGAATTATGATGTTATGCATTTATGAATATCATTTAGGTGAAAGAGAAATTGAATGATGTTTCTAAGGGCAATTTAGTATTGTATTGAATGGAAGTAAATGGCTATATCATTGCTCATGCTGGTACCTATTAAAAATCCTGTCATTTTGCCATCTTTCTATAACTGTCAGAGGTCTGGCATTTTACCCTACTTGCAGACTGTTAAGTTAGCCTGCTGGCCAGGACCAAGACTCCTGAGTCAGAGATGAAGGGCAATGTATTATTTACAGCATTAGCAACAAACAGAGTATTAGCATTTTTTGCACCTGTTCTCTGAGTCCCAGTTCCCAGGAAACTGTACAAAGAGGGTGAATTCATATCTGCACGTTCAGTGAGTTCCATTACAGGAGAAGAATCCTGAGTATAGAGAACCCCAATTTTTCTCTAATCGACAGTAAGTATGTCTGCATTTTGCTCTGGAGGAGGGACACTGTAATTTACAAAGTTGGAAGCAAACCTACCTTTTAGTCCAGAGGTAGATACCATATCTTCCAAGGCTGTTCACCATACAAACGTACTTGAAAAGATATTCTCGAATAAAGGACAGTCAGGATCTTTGCTAACAATACCTGTAGAAATAAGAGAGCTGTGGAGAATTGTCTCCCAAACAACTCTTGCCTTTTTTGTTCACTTATCTGACTTGGTGTCTTACAGCTGACAGCACTGTTGTCATTTTCCCCATTCTGGCTCTAGTTACACCATTTTCTCTAGGCTTTCTTCTCCTTTGACTTTTTATTCATTCTTCCCTTCCTTTATCAAATAATGTTTTGAGTAGGTAATAAGCTACAGGTAGTCTTGTAGGCTTTGAGAAGTGAACAACAGAAAAAGCACCTTTGTTTTCAGGCAAATTGGAGAATTAGGTAATAAATAAGATAAATAATTGAAATAATACATAGTATGTTAGATGGTGGCAGCAGCTAAAGAGCAAGGTAATGTAGAGGAAAGGAAGAGGGGAATAGAGGTTTAGGGTAGGTTGCAGTTTGAGAACAAGAGCTGAGAAAGTAACATGTGAATACCAATGTGAAGGAAGCGAGTAAATCTTGAGGCTATTTGGGGTATCCTGGAAGGAAGAAGTCTAAGAAAAGCTAACAGGAAATGCAAGGCCTTGAGTCTGGGTCGGCCCCCTGTGTCTGAGGAACAGCAGAAAGGCATTGCTGCTTTTCTGTTTTATGCCCAGCTTCCAAAGATCATCCCAACTCTGACAATATAAATTTAATTTTTTTTTTCTACAAATTTTGGTTTAGTAAAATCTTATCAATACTGTATTTGATACCAAAGAAGGGGATAGAAAGTTGCCCTTTCAAATAATGCTATTAGTAAATACTCTAGCATTTATATGGAATATAAGAAAGACAGCATGAATCCAGATGGTTAGTAATGTAGGAAAGATGTCAGGGTTTGAAGCTGACGGCTAAGAAAGAATTGTTGAGATGTCTTTGGTGTGAAAAGATGAAAAGACGGTTTTGTTGAAGCTCGGGGACAGGGACAGGACCCCTGGGCAGAAAGAGTTGCGGGAGGTCTTGAGGAGTGGCCCATTATATACTTTCAAGTTGGGGAGGGGGTTACAGACAGAACAAACTGCCAAGGTATTTTGGAAACAAGGTTTCTAGGACCCTTAGGGGACTAGCTATTGTTGGGAAAGTTCATTTATTATTGTTTAGTAAATCCTCAGCCATGAGGCCCTTCAGATGTATATCAGGGTGCCATATGCTTGGAGGGTGATTCCTAAATCGTATGGGGGGGGGAGTAGAGAAAAAGGAAGTCTCCAAAGGAATTTCTATATGTTTAAAGTAGACTCACAGGATCCCGGAGGGTTGGGCTAAGATTGCCTTTTGCCCTTAGTAAGGTGTCAACACGGAGGCAGCTGAGCTCCCGGAGAAAGGTCACTCTGCCTATTTCAGGGACTTGTCAACCGGCTGTAAGTAGTAAGGAAATGTAATCATTTGTTGCCTTTGTTTCCCACATCAATTAGTACATCAGAATTTCATTGCAAATGTATCATTCCATACAAGTGCTAACCATACTTAACATCACACTGCTTCTCTGAAGATGAATGCTTGGAAGAATATTTCACAGAAACTCTATATCAAACTACAGAGAATAAAATGTTCAAAGTGATAAAGGAATGAATACTTGAAACAGATAAAATACTTGGAAAACACCAGATACCTTTGGGCACTAAAGGTTATGTTTGGTTGCAGGAAAGTATATGTGATTTCTGTCAAGAGTTCTTTTTAAATGCTAGGTTTCAGGAATACATTATTTAATTAACATTAGAGATGCTTACATAATGTTCATGTTTACCTGTAGATCTGCAGTCCATATTAAAAGACATTCTAAAAATGGCGAGTATAAGAAAATCCAAGCTGTTAAAATAACATTTTTCAATTTATTAAAAGAAATCTGATTAGCATACTACTTCATACTGAAGTGCATTCGTTTCCCAAGGAGAATTGGGCGAGAGTTTATAAAATAATTGACTAATTGTGTGTGTGTGTGTGTGTGTGTGTGTGTCTTGTGTTTGAGAGAGCGTGAAGGAGAAGTGGAAGGAAGAGGAAGGACTGATTTCTTCACACATTTTTAAGGGGGTTGTTGTTGGCTTTCAAAATAGTGGACTTGACTGACATTTTTCTCAGCTTTTGAGAAGCTTAATTAAAATATTTTAAAGGGTACTGATAGAGGTAGTGAAGAAGTTTGAATCTGAGAGAACTAAGATGACCAAAGCAACTGTGTTGGCTCCAGGACAATGTTTAATATTTTAAAACACTTGAAGGTTCAGAATCAGTATTACCACAAGAATGTTCACTTATAGTTGTCATAGAAATAGAAGAAAGACATTTTTAAAGACTGATTGCACCCTTGAAATATAATTTAAACAAATAGAACTATCTGAATTCTGATGATTCTGTAAAAGAGCCATTTCCTACAATTAAAATACAGGGAATTCATTTGCTACCACCTATTTGCATGAACAAAATTTATCGTTGGTATTATTATAAAAAATTAAGAAGATGGGGCACCTGGCTGACTCAGTCACTGGAGCATGCGACTCTTGATCTTGGGGTTGTGAGTTTGAGCCCAATTTTGAGTGTAGAGATTACTTAAAATCTTTTAAAAAAATTCAGAAGATCATCTCTAGAAAGTCTTGGTAAAGATTTGGTTATAGGAGAGGGAGTTAAGATGGCGGAGGAGTAGGGGACCCCTTTTTCAGCCGTTCCCCTGAGTCGAGCTGGATAGGTACCAGACCAGCCTGAACATCCACGGAATCAGCCTGAGACACAGGAAGACACATCTGGATCTCTACAAATGAACATCTCCAGCGCTCAGTATTGAGGTACGAAGTGGGGAACCGTGAAACCGCGCACAGATATCGGAAGATAAACAGAAGGGGGAGGGAGCTGCCGCTTTCGGGCGCCGGGAAGCAGTAGCCACCTGCACAGGGGAGCGGGTGGACTTGCAGACCGGCACCCGTGAGAGAGCAGACTGAGACCGTGAGCCGGGGAGCGCGCGCCACTAGACTGAAACGGAGCTCCGGTGTGCTCACTGGAACCAGACTGAGACCGGGAGCTCCGGGAGCGTGCGGGGGTGGCTGGCGGCTGGCGGCGTTAGAAACGCAAAGGACAGAGATGCGCCGGCCCTGGAAGTGAGAGCTGGGAAGCCGGGTGTGGGGTGCACATCCCGGGATGCTGCAGGGTTGAGCAGCACCAACAGAAACAGAGTTAAAGGGGCCAGAACATCAGTGGAGAACTGTCTGTGATCCCTCTGTTCTGAGACAGAGGCTGGGATTCGGCTACTGCTGCTCTGACTCTCAGAAGAGGCATAGCAAACTGCCAGGGAAAACAGCCAGAGAACAAAAGCCTGGAAATACCAGCTCACAGTGTGCCCATCCCCGTCTCCCCTTGCAGGGGACATGGAGACTCTACCCAACAGGGTTGCCTGAGTTTTGCTGCGGCAGGCCCCTCCCCCAGAAGGCAGGCTGAAAAATCAAGAAGCCCACATCCCTAAGATCTCTATAAAACAAGGGCACACTGCCTGGGTCCCGGTCAATAATTTGGGCTCTGGACAACCCCTCAACCTCTCCTCATCAGAATGATGAGGAGGAGAAATACCCCCCCAGCAAAGAAAAGATGATGAGTCTGTGGCCACTGCCACAGAACTAATGGATATGGATATAATAAAATTATCAGAAATGGAATTCAGAGTAACAATGGTCAAGATGATGTGTAGACTTGAAAAAAGTATTAACAAAATGTCAATGAGAATATAGAATCTCTAAGGGCGGAAATGAGAGCGAATCTGGAAGAAATTAAAAATTCTATGAGCCAAATGCAGTCAAAACTAGAGGCTCTGACGGCCAGGGTCACCGAGGCAGAGGAACGCATTAGCGAATTGGAGGATGGGTTAGTAGAAGAAAAAGCTAAAATAGAACCTGGGCTCAAAAAAATCCATGCTCAAGAATGTAGGTTATGGGAGATTACTGACTCAATGAAACATTCCAATGTCAGAATCATCGGCATCCCTGAGGCGGTGGAGAAAAACAGAGGTCTAGAAGAGATATTTGAACAAATTGTAGCTGAAAACTTCCCTAAATTAGCAAGGGAAACAAAGATTCGTGTCCAAGAGGCAGAGAGGACCCCTCCCAAGCTCCCCCACGACAAACCTATGCCACGTCACATCATAGTGCAATTCACAAATATGAGATCCAAGGATACAGTATTGAAAGCAGCCAGGGCAAAGAAATTTCTCACGTACCAAGGCAAAGGTATCAGAATTATCAGACCTGTCTACAGAGACCTGGAATGAGAGAAAGGGTTGGGGGGGCATTTTTAAAGCTCTTTCAGAGAAAAACATGCAGCCAAGGATCCTTTATCCAGCAAGGCTGTCATTCAGAATTGATGGAGAAATAAATACCTTCCAGAATCACCAGTCATTGACCAATTTTGTAACCACGAAACCAGTCCTACAGGAGATATTAAGGGGGCTTCTATAAAAGTAAAAAGGCCTCAAGAGTGATACAATCTATAGAAACAAAGACTCTACTGGCAACATGGCATCATTAAAATCATATCTCTTAATAATCAGTCTCAAAGTAAATGGCCTAAATGCTCCCATGAAACACCACAGGGTTGCAGATTGGATAAAAAGACATGACCCATCCATTTGCTGTCTACAAGAGACTCATTTTGAACCCAAAGATGCATTCAGACTTAGAGTAAGGGGATGGAGTACCATCTTCCACGCAAATGGACCTCAAAAGAAAGCTGGAGTAGCAATTCTCATATCAGATAGACTGGATTTTAAACTAGAGGCCATAGAGAGAGATACAGAAGGGCCACTATATTATTCTTAAAGGATGTATCCAACAAGTGGATATGACAATTATAAACATATATGCCCCAACAGGGGAGCAGCAAGATACACAAGACAACTCTTAATCAGGATAAAGAGACATACAGATAAAAATACGTTAATAGTAGGGGACCTCAACACTCCACTATCAGAAATAGACAGATCACCNGGGGATGGAGTACCATCTTCCACGCAAATGGACCTCAAAAGAAAGCTGGAGTAGCAATTCTCATATCAGATAGACTGGATTTTAAACTAGAGGCCATAGAGAGAGATACAGAAGGGCACTATATTATTCTTAAAGGAAGTATTCAACAAGTGGATATGACAATTATTAATATATATGCCCCCAACAGGGGAGCAGCAAGATACACAAGCCAACTCTTAACCAAAATAAAGAGACATATAGATAAGAACACAGTAATAGTAGGGGACCTCAACACCCCACTATCAGAAATAGACAGAACACCCTGGCAAAAACTAAGCAAAGAATCAAAAGCTTTGAATGCCATACTCGACAATTTGGACCTCATAGATATATATAGAACTCTACACCCCAGAACCAAAGAATACTCATTCTATTCTAATGCCCATGGAACATTCTCAAGAATAGATCATGCTCTGGGTCACAAAACAGGTCTCAACTGATACCAAAAGACTGAAATTATTCCCTGCATATTCTCAAACCACAACGCTTTGAAATTGGAACTCAACCACAAGGAAAAACCTGGAAGAAACTCAAACACTTGGAGGCTAAGAACCATCCTGCTCAAGAATGACTCGATAAACCAGGAAATCAAAAAACAAATTAAACAATTTATGGAGACCAACGAGAATGAATACACAACGGTCCAAAACCTATGGGATACTGCAAAGGCAGTCCTAAGGGGGAAATACATAGCCATCCAACCTCACTCAAAAGAATAAAAAAATCTAAAATGAAAGTTTTTATATTCTCACCTCAAGAAGCTGGAACAGCAATAGAGAGACAGGCCTAATCCACGCATGAGGAAGCAGTTGACCAAGATTAGAGCAGAAATCAATGAATTAGAAACCAGAAGTACAGTAGAGCAGATCAACAGAACTAGAAGCTGGTTCTTTGAAAGAATAAAAAAATTGACCAAACCACTGGCAAGACTTATCCAAAAGAATAGAGAAAGGACCCACATTAATAAAATTATGAATGAAAAAGGAGAGGTCACAACCAACACCAATGAAATTGGAAGGATTATTAGAAACTTTTATCAACAGCTATATGCCAAAAAATTAAGCAATCTGGAAGAGATGGAGGCCTTCCTGGAAACCTATAAACTACCAAGACTGAAACAGGAAGAAATAGATTTCTTAAATAGGCCAATTAACTATGAAGAAATTGAGTCAGTGATAAACAACCTTCCAAATAATAAAACTCCAGGCCCAGACGGTTTTCCTGGGGAATTCTACCAAACATTCAAAGAAGAAGTAATAACTATTCTCCTAAAGCTATTTCAAAAAATAGAAACAGAAGGAAAGCTACCAAACTCATTCTATGAGGCTAATATTACCTTGATCCCCAAACCAGGCAAAGACCCCCTCAAAAAGGAGAATTACAGACCGATCTCCTTAATGAATATGGACGCCAAAATCCTCAACAAGATCCTTGCTAATAGAATCCAACAGTACATTAAAAGGATTCTCTATCATGACCAGTGGGATTCATCCCTGGGATGCAAGTGTGTTTCAACATTCGCAAATCAATCAGTATCTTAGATTTTTTCCAGAAGGAAAAATTCAAAAATCATATGATTCTCTTAATAGATGCAGAAAAAGCATTTGACAAAATGCAGCATCCTTTCCTGATTAAAACCCTTCAGAGTGTAGGGATAGAGGGTACATTTCTCAATCTCATAAAAGCCATCTATGAAAAGCCTACTGCAAGCATTATTCTCAATGGGGAAAAGCTGGAAGCCTTTCCCTTAAGATCAGGAACACGACAAGGATGCCCACTCTCGCCACTATTATTCAACATAGTACTAGAAGTCCTTGCAACAGCAATCAGAAGACAAAAAGGGATCAAAGGTATCCAAATCGGCAAAGAAGAAGTCAAACTGTCTCTCTTTGCAGATGACATGATACTCTATATGGAAAACCCAAAGGAATCCACTCCCAAACTATTAGAAGTTATAGAACAATTCAGTAAGGTGGCAGGATACAAAATCAATGCCCAGAAATCAGTTGCATTTCTATACACGAANCTCTCTCATCTATGGAACATAAGAACTAGGAAGGATCCGTAGGGGAAGAAAGGGATAAGGAAGGGGGGGGTAATGAGAAGGGGGAATGAAGCATGAGAGACTATGGACTCTGAGAAACAAACTGAGGGCTTCAGAGGGGAGGGGGNCTGTGGTCCATATATACAATGGAATATTACTCAGCTATCAGAAGGAACGAGTTCTCAACATTTGCTGCAACATGGACGGCACTGGAGGAGATAATGCTAAGTGAAATAAGTCAAGCAGAGAAAGACAATTATCACATGATCTCTCTCATCTATGGAACATAAGAACTAGGAAGGATCCGTAGGGGAAGAAAGGGATAAGGAAGGGGGGGGTAATGAGAAGGGGGAATGAAGCATGAGAGACTATGGACTCTGAGAAACAAACTGAGGGCTTCAAGAGGGGAGGGGGTTGGGGGAATGGAATAGACCGGTGATGGATAGTAAGGAGGGCACGTATGGCATTGTGCATTGGGTGTTATACGCAACTAATGAATCATCGAACTTTACATCAGAAACCAGGGATGGTGACTAACATAATATAATAAAAAAACATTAAAATAAAAAAGAAAACAAAAAAAACCCCAAAAAAACAAAACAAAACAAGGAAAAAAAAGATTTGTTTATAGCTATTTCAAACATAAAACCATAGACTAAAAAGCATTATGTTCACAGAAGAAATTTCATGTTTTTTTATTAAAGTTTTAAAAAAAAATTGGGAAGTTTATTTATATTCAATATTTATAATCTTCCCTAATACTTTGCATTTTATTTATATTATAGTCATAAAATACAATGAAAATGCAGAACTTTTCTACCAAGCCTCATCTAGATGCTGCCAAATTCACTACTGAGAAAATTTTATTTTTATGTGTGTCATTAAAAAAAAGGTTGTGAGCCATTTCTGTATAATTCGGTGGGGGGAGACTATTCAATCAATAATTAGAGGGATTTAAAGACAAAAAAAAAGCAGCATTTTTCAAAATAGGGAGTGATGAAGGTAGCAGAAAGATTAAAATTTGGATAATTTCCATCAGAATAGAAACAAAGGAGGTAAATCTAAAGTAGATGAAGGATGATAGCTTCTTGGTAGGAAATTGAAAAAGCTTTGTTGATTTTTTCATAGCTTTTTAGTAACTGAGAAACACATGGAGTGTTTCTATAATGCACTGAGCAGCTGGAAGGGGAGCAGTCTCCCAGTGCTGAGTGCAACCTAGTGGCTAGCACCCACCCAGCCAATTTCTTGCTTAGGTCATTATTTGTTGAATAATTGGGGGTTAAGTTTGCTGATAATTCATTTTGTCACAGTTTTGGTAGCTAGAAGTTCAAGATCAAAATGTTGGCAGGGTTTGTTTCTTTTGAGGCTTCTCTCATTGGCTCATAGATGGCTGCCTTTTGCTGTGCACAAGTGATGTAGTTTTTGAATATAGGTGAGGTTGGTGGGGTCTGGAGCTGATGACCAAGAAAGAATTCTTGAGATGTCTACGGTGCAAAACCGTGGTTTTATTAGAGCAGGGGACAGAACCCATAGGCAGAAAGAGAAGCTGTGGCTACTGCCTGCTGCTGCTGCTGCCTGGGGCTTGTGAGGAGCAACTGATTATACACTTTGGGTGGGGGGAAGAAAAGCAAAGGATTTTCAAATGTTAAGGAAGACTCACTGGATACTGGAGGCCTTGCTATTGTCAAACTAAGGTTGTTTTCCCCTCCAGTAAAGCATTAACATTGAGACAGTTATGGGCTTCCTGGAGGAACATTATACTCTCCTGCCTCAACTATTTGTCAGTGGGCTGCAACTTAAATGGTCATTTAATTTTATCTACATTTCCTTCTGCCTTTGTTTCCCACATCACAAGCTTCCTTGGCATCTCTTTGTGTGTCTAAATCTCCTCTTGTTTTAAGGGCACCAATTAGCTTGGAATAGGGCCCACCCATATAACTTATTCAACTTTGATCACCTCTGTAAATGCCCTGTCTCCAAGGACAGTCACATTCTGGGATACTGGAGATTGGCATTTTAACACAGTAATTTTAGGGGGATGTGGTTCAGCCCCCCCATAGGGGACTAGCAGTGGAATTGAGACTGTTGCCAAGAGCTCATTTTCAAATATTCAGTTGAGTTTATATTTTGTGTAGGAATGATTTTCCTGTTATTCAGTAATGATAAAACAGTTCTGTCTAGTACATTATTATTATTATTTTTATTTTTAAAGATTTTATTTATTTATTAGACAGAGAGAAGCAACACAAGCAGGGGGAGTGGGAAAGGAAGAAGCAGGCTCCCAGTGGAGGAGCCCAATGCGGGGCTCCATCCCAGGGCTCTGGGATCACGCCCTGAGTCAAAGGCAGACTTAAGGACTGAACCACCCAGGCGCCTCCTGTCTGGTACTTTATTATCTAATTATCTACTTTCATTTACACTAACTTTTTTAAATGCTTGACTTAAAGTTTATTTTCAATCTCTTGACAACATAATTGATCCCTTTCCTCTTTTGACTCTATTACACAATTAACAGATAGACACAAGCTTAGATTTAGTTTCTTTCTTACCTTTATACATTACTCTAAACGTACTATACTGTTGAGAAGATGGAGCTTCATTTAAGACTGACCACATTGATCTGATCTAATCAATGAAAGATTAGATTCCATTAGACCTAAAACCTGAGCCTGTTATTTGGAAAATTGTTCCTAGGAAACTGACTATCAACCATGTCCTGCAGTAAACTCTCAGGAATGTGATAGGGATGTTACCTGTTCACTTGTGCTTAGTGGGCCCAAGAGGAGTTGTTGGAGATAGAAAGTGTAAACTCAACAGAAGAAATATAAAAGCAATTTCTAGAAGGTCTTAGGAGACTTTTGCCCCACAGAGACGTTATCCCCATGATAGATGTTTTGTGGGGCCTTGAGGCTGGGAAGCCTGCCCTGTGCCTGGGAGTGCTGCTGCGTCACAGATGGTATATATAGTAAGCTGCATGTTGAAACCTGAATCCTTTTCTTACATTAAAGGAACATGTAGGCTTCACATGGCTCTGTGGGTATCTTTTCATCAATTACATCATACTGTTGGGGCAAACAGGCCCTTAGCTAATCATTTTATTCTCCACTTGTTGCTCTTCGTACAAAGGAACACCCAACAGAATAAATTATAGGACATGAGAGTCCAAATTAATTTTTTCTGGCTACTGCCATTTCTGGGAAAGCAGAGTGGCTAAAATTCACTTTAGAATCTCTTTTGAGACTTTGTTGGTCTCTTAGGTTTGTAAAGGTCACGGGTATCCTGTATGGAACTAGCTGAGTTATGTTAACATGTTGCTGTTTGGGTGAAGACTGTTGTAAAATACCCTTGATAGTTGGTTATTTTAGATGACAGAAATTTAATGCATTTTGGAGCTAAAGCTATTATTGTTAATATTGTTAACATTAAAAGGGCCATAAAACTAAGCTGAATGAGAACAATGCGGTACAACAATAGGTTTGAAAAATAATGTAATTAAATTATTACATTTTACTTGATTACTTGTTAAGCAGTAGAAATTGTGGGGGTAGATTATGGGATTTGTTTGAAGGGATATAACACATTTCCCCAAATGAAAACATCTGTCCACATTGGTGTTTTCCATTAGTCATCTTCAGAGATGTTAATTTAACTTTAAACAATTCACACTACTCTGTTGATGATTAATTTTAAAATGATGTTTGCATTATTAGTTGAAGTCAGAGACACCATGAGAAATGGTAGTAAAAACAGATGGCCATGATGATACATTTGGTACTTAGAATGTTTATATTAAAGCAGCCCTTGGTGTTTCCATAGGGCTTTAGAACACAGAAGAAACCAAAATTGGCACAGATTATTAAAATGCCTGACTCAGAGAGTTAGTATAAACCCTGAGTAGGTCTCATAGAAACTGTAATCTTATCAAGTTTCATGTGATTGACATAACATGCACCCACCTACTCGTCTACAGGGCTTTGGAGGAAGCAGTGAGAGTTCAATCCCTTTTCTTTATTTATATTTAAGGATAGGTTTTAAAAGCATAGAGACTGTTAAAACAGATCATGTTTTTGTCTACTGAACCCTGCATATCACAAACATTCCAGTTTTTAATAGGCAGGGGAGCATTTTTCTGAGAATTCAGGCAGAGACAATTAAACTCCTGTAAGAGTATTCAGACAAAGCGGTGAGTTCTTATATATCATTTGCTCTCAAATTTTTGTGTGCCTGTATCCTGTCCTATAAATCTTTAATTAGTCAGTGGCATGACCCAGTAATTTAAATTTTTAACAAGCTTTCCAAATGCTCTAAAGGATGATTAAAAAAATTTCTCATATACTTATTCCTCAAGTTATCCCTTAAAAATAATCATGCAGCCTTGATGTTCATTTTTACCCACCTAGTTATTTTCCTAGCATTTTAGCTTTACAGCAGCTTAAAAGGTCAGAGAAGATTTTTGGTTAATGATGGCACACTAATCACATGGTACTGTGTCATTTACCATCTCAGACACCACACTTAAAGGGATTATAGCATATAAACGTATCATAATGAAGATAATGGGAGGTGAGTGTTAAGAGTGGACCATTTTCAACAATTCTCTGCCGGACAGAAAACAGTTTGGGGAGAGGTATTGGAAGAAACAGAATAGAGGAGCCAGACCCCTGGGAAGAGTTGATCTGCCCTGCTGAATCCTGAAGAGTTTCAAGACTCAGAAACACCAGGTCTGATGAAGCACAGAGGTGAAGAGTGAGCTGAAAAAGAAGAGCATTAAAAATCTATATATGAAAAGTCACAATAATCTTATACTTCACATGGTGGACAGAATACCTGACAATGATTATCATCCCACTTAGGCAAAATACTGGAGGGTTCTTCCCTTCAGAAGTAAGTGAAGAAGTTGCATGGGGACAGCTGGTGTGGGAGTTGGTACCCTGAACAAAGATCTCAACACTGTGGGATATAGGCATTCTCAAGCGTAAGGACCTGCTTATCACCAAAAAAATCTCACCAGCACCCATGCACACATTCCTATGTATTTAAGTTTTTATCATCTCATTTTTGAATGTGCATAGACAGTTATGGTTCAGTAGGTATTTGGGGAAGCTTGAAACAGAAGAAGAAGAAACTAAGATAAATGTGTAAAAAATGCCCACAGATGCACACATGGGCACAAATGAACCACATACTTATTCAAATTACATGGAGATTTTTGATACTTACTCAAATTATATGGGGATTTTAGTGAACTTTCCCACCATGCACTCCTATGCGCTTTTACACTTTATTCAATATTCTTAAAAACGGTGATACAGTACTATGCAATAGCAACACGTGGAGAAGAAAGAAAGAAAGAAAGAAAGAAAGAAAGAAAGAAAGAAAGAAAGAAAGAAAGGAAAAAA
This sequence comes from Ailuropoda melanoleuca, assembly GCF_002007445.2. Taxonomy (NCBI): domain Eukaryota; kingdom Metazoa; phylum Chordata; class Mammalia; order Carnivora; family Ursidae; genus Ailuropoda; species Ailuropoda melanoleuca. Next base: position 46,900,271 of record NC_048228.1, on the reverse strand, counting down.
AGATAGGTGCCATAAAGGATTTCAAAAGTAGGACCAGTAAAGTTGTGAAAAAGTCCTAGAGAGTAGAAAAAATATATTGAGTGACCTATTTCCTGTGGAATAATCACCTCCTTGAAATATGTTTAAGTTTTTTAAGTTAATTTTTTCAGATATAAATTTTGGCAGTCAGCAGTATATAATATTCAGTGATTCACATGTCCGTGAATTATTGTTTATTTATTCATTATAAAGTATTGGTTGAGCATCTACTATATGTCCATCCTTACTTTAAGCGCCAAATAGTAATAAAAACAGTGATCAGAACATATAAAATTCTCTGAATCCACGGAACTCATGGTTTAGTTGGGGAAGATAGACAGTAAACAAAAAACCAAAAATATAGAATAGATGGTCCTAAGTGCTTTCGAAGAAAAGTAAAGTGCGTAAAGGAGATAAGAAGGTGTTGGGTGTGAGATTGTAGTTTTAAAAAGGATGACCAAGAAAGACTTAATTTAGAAGATGACATTTGGGCAAAAAGGAACCAAGGTAGGAAGTAAGAATATAAGAAAAGATACATGCAGATGGAGAAAAAAGCCAATACTCTAAGGCAATAGCCAATTTGGTGTGCTCGGTACCTCGTGAGGAGGCTGCTGAGGCTGGCCTGTGGAGTGATTTAAAGGCAAATGAGGCCGGAGAAATAAGTGTGGTGGAGCAGATTCATGACAGGCCTTATTGTAGACTGTGGCTTCCACTGTTGAGATACGAAACCATTGGAGGGCTTTGTTCAGAGGGGTGACAAAAACTCATATAAAGGATCTCTCTCTGGCTGAAATAAGAATAGATTGTATTGGGGATAAGAATGGAAGCAAGGATCTCAGGGAGAGGCTATTGTAGTAAGCCAAGCAAGAGATAATGCCACATGGACCAGGGTGGTGATGGTGAAGGGGGTGAGGTGTGTCTGTGGTCTGGATGTATTTTGGAGATAGAAAAGAATAGGCTTTTCTGATGATCGAATGAAGGGTGTGAAGAGGAGAAAGACTCAAGGATGACTTCAGGTGTTTTACTGAGCATCTGGGAGGCTGAAATAGCCATTCAATTAAGGAAGACAGTGGGAGGAGGATTTTATGGAGAGTTGAAATTTGGAGTTTGTGTTTCAGACATACCAAGTTACAGATGTCATGTACAAATCCAAGTGGCAATGGAGAGAGTGGCTGGATAAGCATTTTGGAGTTCAATGGAGAGTTCTGCATTGGAGATACTAATCTGTGAGTCATACAAGTATGGTGGCATTTAAAGTCATGTGAATCAGTGAGATAGAGAAGAGGTACAGGGTTAGGGTTAGGGTTAGAAAGAGCCCTGCAACACTACAACCCGAAGAGGTTTGCTTGGGTGATGAGGAAGAACTTAGTTGCAGAGGCCAAGAAGGGTTAGCCAGAAAGAACAAAGAGAATATGGTATTCTGAATACCAAGAAAGGAAAGTATTTTGAGGAGGAGGCAGTGATCAATCATCCCAAATGTTTTTATAAAAATGTTTTCATCTGGGGCGCCTGGGTGGCACAGCGGTTAAGCGTCTGCCTTTGGCTCAGGGCGTGATCCCGGCGTTATGGGATCGAGCCCCACATCAGGCTCTTTCACTATGAGCCTGCTTCTTCCTCTCCCACTCCCCCTGCTTGTGTTCCCTCTCTCGCTGGCTGTTTCTATCTCTGTCAAATAAATAAATAAAATCTTTAAAAAAAAATGTTTTCATCTGCAAATGGGTAGCGGTAGTGCTCTTATTATTTTGCGAGGCTATGAGAGTACATAAAAATGGAAGTAGTTTGCATTATACCAAAATGTAGCCACTTCAAATATAACTTTGAAGTAAGCAGAGTAGAAATAAATTATTCAGTTAACCACTAAATTGAAAGGCAAGGGTCACACTATTTGATGATCCACAGGCAGCATACCCACCCACCCCAACCCTCTCTCTGCCAATAAATCACATGGGAAATTGAGTAACTGCCTTTGTTATTTGCCTGTGTCCTAATAGCATCTCTGAAACCTGGAATCGTTATTGGGGTATAGTGGAAAGTTATTTTTGGTAATTTCCCTAGTTAGGGGAAGGGAGTCAAAGAGGCTGCCTTGTTGGTGGTATTTAAAAACATACTCTTTTTGAGTTTTCACACTAATGCGAAATTGAATGGGTGACAGATGTTTATCCACTGAATTCCTTTGGCTTGGATGAATTGTCAGAGTAGCAGAGAATATTCTTACTTTTAATACATTCTTTGATTACCTAGAGTGCTGTCAGTACTTCATTTATTATAAATATATCAAGATGTGGTAAGTTAACTTGTTGAGATATTATTTGTTGGTTCTTGCATTTCCTTACCTCATTTATTTTCCTAGGGCCTCTGCTTGGGAGTCCTCAAGGGGAGAGAGAGTTCTTCTTATTTTGAAAGTAGGGAAGATGCAGAACAGAATTTATTTCCAATTTAGTAGGATAGAGGTTGTCAGATCTTTTGAGGAGGAAGGGATCTGTCCCCACTTTGGAGTAGTACCAGGCACAGTGGGCCTAGCAAGCTTCGTCCCTCAGGGTGGAGAGTCCCATACTACAGATTTCATACCTCAGGTGTGACACCAGGGCTGCCTTTAGCTTCCTGGGCCCATGCGTCCGGAGGCAACAGATGCCATTCTTCTGTGATCTACAGGAGGCCCTGGATTAAATTTATGTGCCAGAGTTCTATATAGTACCATCATACCTCTGATTCTTGCTCTTGATTCCTAGGCTACTGCCCCCAAACCCAAGGTTTTGTAGTCATGGTTTTTCTCCTAAGCCAACACTATTTTGCTAGTTCTTCCCTGCCCCATGGGTCATTTTCAGATGTCTTCCATGGCCTTCTGTCATCACATTCTACCATAGTACTCATTTTTCATGGAATGCTTCATGCAACAACTTTGCCCTAACTGAAACTAGGCCCCCTGCTAAGGACATGATTTTTCTGGCAACCATCTACAACAGAGGCTACTTATGCATCCCGTGTTTCACAGGGCTTGTAACTCCCTGTTGGTTTTCTGGACCATTTCCCGCATCTTCCAGTAAAAATCTTCCTTTTACTTTGAGACTTATTCCTGACATCCATTCTTCCTTCTGTGGCACATTAATTTATCTCTTGTGTTTATCAAGAACTTTGGCACCTAGGTCACAATTTTACTTTTCACTCCAAGTGCTGTCATTTTTCATCATTACTTGCTGTGGTTCACACAGCTCTGGAAGTTCACAGTTCTTATAGTAACCTGCTAGTGGTTACATTCTGGACTCTCATTCCAAGCATTCCTCTGTCTTTGGACTCCAAAATTCTACTGTCTTAACTTCTGGTTACAGTTTCCAATATTTCCAATTTTCTCACGCCTACTCATCAGTCTTAATCTTCAGTCTCTTAACTGCTTCAAGTCTCTTCTTCCCTTGCTGGCTTAACTTCATTTTCTCTTACTACTTAAGTCTTCCTTTGCTTGTGTTCTCAACTTCTTAGTCTGTCTTTGTCTTTCCCTCATTCCTTTTCCCTCTCTTCCGTCATTTGTGTATCCCCTCCTTCTTTCCTTCCTCTGTCTGTCTGTCTTAGCTTCTTGAAACCTACCCTGTGTCAGAAAATGGCTCACTGTTCACCAAAACCTCTTTTCTTTCTTCTTAGCACACAGGCATGGATTTGGTTTTGGCATGCATTTGAGGTCTGACCAATGGGTTGTGAGTAGAAATGATGTGTGCCACTTCTAGGTCTGGCCTATATAGGACTGGCCTATATAAACCTCTGGTATGACCTTCTACCTTCTCTCCCATTCCTATATGCTGGTTTGATGACAATACCCAAAGTATTCTTAGAAGTTGCATGCCGAAGATGGGTGATTCTTCACTAGCTTGACTCCCTAAATAAATTTATGAATAAATCCCTGCTCCTATTCTGAAGAATTTCACATCAATGAGAAATAACTTCTATTGCGTTAAATCATTGTAATTTCTAAATTAATCTGGTATAGCAGTGAGTGTTATCATAACCAAAGGTAAATCCACATCTCTGCCTTTTCTCTTTCCATGTTTTGTCTGCTACTGAGGGCTACTGGAGAAATTTACACCATCATGTGGATTTGTACCAAAATCTACCATCTTCAACTTTAGCTGAATTACTAGTTGTGCTCAGCAATCACGCTATTTTATCATATTGCTTCTTTTTCTCATTTCCTTCAATAATTCTTTACAATGAACATCCACATTTGGGTATATGATTTATATCCTATGTCATAGAATTAGGGAGACCTTGAAGTATGAACTTCTTCAAATTCCTGTCTCCTTCCCTCCATCTACAAACATGTCTGCATTCATCATGCCCACTTTACCTCATTTCTATGAAGGAATGGATTCTCTTTCTTCCTGAGGCTAATGACTCCATTTGGATCCTCATTCCATTTACCTTCCTAGAGCCTTTGGTCCATCTGGGATTCTCTACAGGGCAGAATTTGTGCTAATTTAACCCATCCTTGGATGCCCAACACAAAGCACAGTACATGACATACAGTTAGTATTTAAAAACACATTTCTTGGATGAGAAGATAAATGCATTTCCTTTGCTGTAATTTCAACATCATCCTCTCTACTGACACTTTTTCTCCTCAATATACAGTCAATTCTGCTCCTATGAAGAACAAATCAAGTAAGTGAAACTTCCTCAAGCTTTAAGCTCCTTGAACTCCTGCTCCATTTCTCTTCTCTTCATGAATAGTCTTTCTGAGAAGTTGTCTATATGCACTCTTCTTCTCAACCCACTATAGCTAGATTTCTGTCTCTTATCACCCCGCTGAGCCATTTGGGCAAAAGTTGCAAAGACTTTGTAATTCTCAAGTTAAAATTACATCCACACTCTTTAGGCCTTAGTTTTCTGGATTTCTCTGCTGAATTTCACATTATTGTCACTCCCTCATCCCCAACCCCAGACATTTTTTTTGACACATAGTTTTGGTTTTCTTCTCTTTCTGCCATTGCCTTCCCACCATCTGTCTATTAAATGCCAGTGGGCACTTACTTGCTTTCTTCTCTCTTTGTAGACTCTAAGTGATCATATCACACCCAGTGTCTCCCAGTTTACAACAGCCCCCACCTTTGTCCAGTTTCTCATCTGTTTATTCAACCATTCATAGGATGTCTCTGAATGATCCGTAGGTGCTTCAAACTCGACATGTCCAAAGTGTAGTCATCACCCTATCACCCAGGGAAGCTTCCTCCTCTTCCTAAATTTCCTTTGTCAATGAATAACAAAATCCCAATAACAGCATATACTGGAAATTTTAATTTAGTTTTTTTTTTTTTTTCCTTCAACATCCTACTAAAGGCTAGAGTACTGGAGAATACAGTAGTGAGGACAGGAGAAGGTGACTGCTCAGGACAACAGAATAGGACTAGGTGAATACCTGAGCCAAACTGGAAGTAGAGTAGGACCTAAGCACATCAGGTTATTTTCAAGTTGTAGATCTGAGAAAAGAAACCACCTGCCCTCCCCCAAACAGTGAGTGGAACAGGAACGATCTTCAAAACCTATCTTTTGGCAACACTAAGTCAGAATAAAATGACTAAAAATTTAAAAATCTTTTTAACATAAGACTTATTACAACTTTTATAAAACAGAGGAAAAGAAACATCACATGAAAGACTCAGAAGAAACACAAAACTTTGAAAATCAACTATATAGCAAATGGCTGTTTTTAAAAACACTTTCAGAGGAATGAATCAATTAGGAATGAATACTATAAAATTACATGAAGAAAGAACATGAGATATGATCAAAGGAGACTCTCTGAAGAATTTCACAAACAAAAGGAAATGACCTTAAAGAGATGAAATATAGATATTTAGTTGAAATAATCTTAGTCCTTCTGGTTTTTCATGTCTTATATGTATTATTCTACTCAGGCTGTCATAAAAAAATACCACATGCTGGGTGGCTTAAACAACAGAAATTTATTTTCTCCCAGTTCTAGAGTCTACAAGTCCAGGATCAAAGTGCCCTCAGGGTTGTTCCTGATAAGGCCTTTCTTCCTGGCTTGTAGATTGCTGCCTTCTGACTGTGTCCCCACGGGGCCTCTCTCAGTGCACATGCAGAGAGAGAGAGAGAGAGAGAGAGAGAGAGACAGAGAGAGAGAGAGAGAGAGATGGATCTGGGGTTCCTTTCTCTTTTTAAAAACACACTAGTCCTCGCAGATTAGGGCCCAACCCTATGACCTCATTTAATCTTAATTACCTCCCTAAAGGGCATTAGGGCTTCAACATAAGAATTTTGCTGGGACACAGTTCAGTAAATAACATTATACAGAGTAGAGGTTCACTGAAGTGATTGCTTACTAGGTAGTATTATTACTCTATGCATCAGCTCACGTGCACATCCATTAAAGCTCTGCCAGTCAGACGTGCTCTTCATTCTGTACAAATGTCTGCAATATTTCACTTTTAAAGTTAAAACTGATTTTAAACTAGACATGCATAAAAGTATCTAAATGCACCTAAGATCATGTTATTTTTAGCCACTTTTTGTTGAGTAACAAGAAAACTAATTTTGACTTTATTTTGTAAACTAAAAAAATAAAATAAAATAAATAAAATTGCACACTCCAGTCAAAAATTTCTATGCCAAGTTTAAGCCTGGAGCCAATGTTAAGACCAAATTATAACTCCTTAAAATGTGGAAGGTTGCTAGAACCTTAACATCCCTGGACTGCCAATTGCTTACTGTAATATTTACTTATGTTACTAGCACTTAAGCTAAAGGAAACTGAATGTAGCTGCATACTTAAAGACGCATGAAACTATGTGCTGTATTTTCTATGCATTTTACTCCTTTCGGCATTTACCAAGAAAGTGGATGATTTTTACCTAGAAGTAAAAAAAAGATGACATTCATTGGCCACTCAAAACATTGCAGTGCTAGATGTTATACTCATAGTGTGTGATGCAGAACTTTAAAAACAGTGTCTTTCAATTCCCAGTATTTAACACTTTGCTCCCAGCATTTCAGAGCTTTACAGATGAGGTATATCGTCCAGGATTCCAAACTTCAAAGACACAAAAAATAAACTGCAAACTAGCAAACTTTTCGTTTTTGTTTTACTTCTGTTATTTTGCTAACCTTTCCTTTTAAACACACTTTTTCTTGATTTTGCCATTTGCAGATAAAGTTAGTAGTACTAAATCCATTTTTAATAAATTCTAAATGTGTTAAGCTTTCTGTGACTTGGACCAAATGACATAAAAACTGTAAACTCCAGAAATTTTATAGTTTCTTCTACCTTGTCATAATATTTTGACATCTTCTAGTGAGCTTCATTTTAAAAAGGTGCCTGGAATATTATTGATGAACAGAAAAACAAAGATCTGTGAACTGCATAGACTATATCTTTTATGTTTTCAGTTATTTAATTTTTTACTCACGCAAGATAAAATGGGCAAGTTTTTTTCTTTTATAATGAGCATAATCCTTTTATTAAAAATAGTAAAATTATAAATTATTTCATAATTCCAATTAAAAATTATTTTCTCATCACTAAGTTGTTTTCAGATATTGATCAACGTTTATTTATAGTCAATAGCAGAATAAAAGTTACAGTTCTTGATTGTGTGTGGAAACTAAATGATCCAGATTATTTTGTTAAACTACTGCTTGTACACTGGACCCAATTTTCTGGCAAAATTCAAGAAAAGACAAAGGTTGAATTTGAGGCGTCTGTCTTATCTGATATTGTGATTTTGGTAACTCAGGTGAAAATGCTAGAGTTGCCGATAAAGCTGACGGGAAAGGAGGGTGATGGTGTGGAGGGGTCATAATTCCCCAAGAAGGCAGAGACAGGAAGGGGCCGAATTTACTGCATTAGGAAAGAGGTGGTAGAAGGTTGCAGAGGGAAAAATTCCAAAATGCTCCCACAGATCCCAGGGAAGGGGGTGAGGGAATCAATTGCTTCAACTTTCCATACCTTCCACAACCCCTCCATCTCTTCCACAGTGTAAAAGTGTTGCTGTATTACAAGGACATTTAAATAGATCCCTGTCCTCCTTCCCCCTTCTTTGGAAAGAGTGAAAGAGAAAGAAAAATAAGGGAAGAAATAGAATGATACATAACAACAACAACAACAACAACAACAAGCCGAACCAGTGCACAAACGAACAAATCACAGCCTTCCTACACACATTTGGGAAATTTTCCTCAATGTTTTTACCCTCCATAGGCTGTTCTTTCCTTGAACATACATGAGCAGGGCTTCTGACAGGCAGTCCCAAAGAAAGCAAAAAAGGAATGCCTAATGAATAAACACTTCGTATGATTAACATTCACAACCCTGAGGATTGCAGCCAGGCAACTCAAGCTGTATTTCACACACAGATGAATGTAAACTCTTTCATTCAGCAGCCACAATTTCTGGGAAGAAACAGATCCTCTCAGAATTGCAGAGGAGTGCCGCAACTTCCAGATTTTGAAGTCCTCAGTTGCAATTTTTAACTTCTAAACGATGATACCTGAAAATAATTCAGGGTACCTCAAAAAACCTGAATCATTTTCTGGTCATTTAAAATGCACATGACCTAATAATTGTGCACAAAATATTTAGTTTTTGCCAGACTTGAATGGCATCTACAGAAATGTAAAAAAATGGCACAGAGTACAAATTAGAAGCTTTTTTTGAGCCAACATCTTTCTAGAACCTCTTTGTGGAAAGGAATAACAAGTATAAATCATGGAAATGCCACCATAAATATTCGTTGTTATGTTCTTTTAAACAAAAGGAACCCAGTATTTAAGGGTTCTAAAGCTTCTACATGAATTGCTTATAAATATTTGAAGAAAGCAAATTTGTGAGGGTTTCTCCCAGTATTTTTTCAAAAATATGCATCACTATCTAAAATAGGTGTAAGATATCCAGAACCGTATTTCAAAATGTTTCAGCTGAGGGCTCAGTTTTGAGGTGTCGTCCTTTTCTGGAGTGTTTACTAGCCCTGGAATTCTGGGTACATGGTCACGAGGGCTTTCTGCTCCTGGGGCCATTGTTTTTCTACTAGTTCCTTGAAACCAACCAACTGTGGTAGAGACTTAACCTTCCTCCCCAGCCCACCCCAAACCCTGGGGAATCAGCTGAAGGCAGCATTTTTGATCCCTTAGCTCCTGACTTCTGTTTTTACTGAACTGGCCCCCTGTGGCCAACAGCAAGTAGTCTTTACCACCCCATCAGATGCTCTTTCATCCCGAGCTGCTGCAGTTTTGTATCACCTCAGACCCTGCACGGCAGGGTACATATACAATGAGACTAGTTAGAGATGTCTGTCAAGACCAAAAGATGAAATAACTGTGTGCTAAGATTTTCTAAACAAAGAGACTTGAAAGACTGTAATCCTATGCTTCTCTGTCAATTACAGAGAAGAGATGGCTCTTGATTCTACCCAGGAGGACTTTAGCATCGACATTCTAGCTGAAAGCTCTGAAGAAGGCTGTACATTTGAAGCTTGTGTTTGAATAGCAAGTCCACTATTTTTCTCTTAGGTTTTGTTTCCAGTTGAGATGGGTTTGGGTATGCTGGAACCAGCTATCACAAGCTAGCAAGTCGATTGGACAGCTCTCTTCCCAGATAGGACATTTGTTGATAGCTTGAAATTGGCCAGGGTGGGAGTATTTACACATTCACGCGATGGGTACTGGCAAATGAGAAAAATGAAGTTGTTCTCCAGTTTTAGGCATATTGATGGTAATTGGAACAGGGCAGCTAAAGCCATTCTGAGCCAGTACTTTGGTGGTATCACTCAACCACTCCCTAAAATGCAAACCTTGCCTTTTTTCCCCCTTTTGCTCATCTTCATTTTGCTCTAGATTTCCTTTCCAGACTAACCCACTTTCCCCATCTCCAACTTTTCCCACTCTACGCTTATTATAAACTCATCTGCCTCTTGAATCTCTTTCCAGAAAGCTTTCTCCAATTCCTTGCTTAGTCTCAACCTGGCAGGCTTCTAAGTCTGCAACGTCTCCTGTACCTGCATTCCTCTTATTCAACATGTGAGAGAATTTTTTTTCTCATGTGCCTTCCAACTCTGGAATATTTAATACAGACAAAATAATGCATATCTTTGTGCCAAGTGATATGATACAGATGTGAAAGAGAACTGACTTACAGAAAGAAAAAGTTGGTACCACATAGGGATATTATTACCTGTTTGAGCCCTGCCCTTTCCTTCCCTTCCCCCTTTCTCCCTTATATGTAATCCAGGTTTTTCACTTACAAGACTGAAGAAAGGAAATCTGTGACCATTGGAGATGTCTTTAATAAGAGAAGGCGCTGAGAACCAAAGTGAGAATTGCTTTCTTTCTTAGCTTTAAAAAACTCATTGGTAAATGTGGTTTAGGAAGGGATGATATGTCTAGGTATGACCTGGAGCTCCCCTTCCATAATTCTTTATCTCAGTGACTGCAGCTACATTGTCAAATTCAGATGACTGAGAAAAAGCAATCAGCAAATTCAGTACAGTATATATTTAGAAGCTTTAAAATTCTAGACTAGTGGTTCTCAGTATGTGGTCCCAGACCAGCAGCATCCTTCTAACATAGGAACTTGTTAGAAATGAAAATTCTGGGGCTACACTCAGATCTACTAAATCAGAAACTATGATTGAGGGAGACGCCTTTTGATCTTTGTTTTCACAAGCCCTCCAGATGACTCTGATGCCTGCTAACATTTTCAGAACCGCTGTTCCGGGCATTGGCTATAGAGTTCACTGCCAGTGCAGCCATCTTTTTATCTGAAAAAGAACATGGGATTTGGATAATAAAATGTGCATGAGTATTTATGAGTACAATGCATGGGTGTTTACTATTTATGTCTTCTAGAGAAAGCTACTGTTTTCTCATTTGTACAAACATTTTCTCATCTCTTAAGTGGGGATAATAAAAATATCTAATTCAAAAGATAGTCCACGTGAAAACACACAAAAATTATGCACTATTACACATATAACAACAATAATAATGTTGACAGTAACGTTGATACACAGGAGGACGTGGGGTTGGGATGTTAGGAAATGGTATCATTTAATGTATTATCCATGAGTTTCTGACCAAAAAGATTAGTAGCTGAGACATTTCCTTTAAAAATTTAATTCCAGGAAAAATCTCTTATTTTTCCTCAAGAATAAATGCTTTTCTTCATTTTTGTTAATGAGAATTATATAATTGGTAGAGAAAATAATTACAAATATATTTATTTGGATTTTGTAGCCCGTCATCTCATACAATCAGTTTGGAAACCATATCAAATGAAGTAAAATTCTACATGAAATAAGTTGATACTAATAACAAAATGGTAATAATGAAAGTAGTAGTCATTTTACACTATTATTGAGCGCTGTACTAAGTGCTTTCTGTATGTTTATTCATTTAATCCACGAAATAACCTCCTACTGGGAGATCTCACAATTATCTCCATTTTACAAAGGAAGACCTGAGACTTGAGGATTTACATAATCTGTGCAAAACTTACAGTGGTAGGTTGTTCAGACTGTCTGCCTTTGTAACATATGTCCATCACTAATAGCTATCATACAGGTTATTGTACACTATTTTAACATTATTTTTGATAACAGTTATATCAGAAAATGAAACCAACCTCTTCCCCCTCCAGAAAAAAATAAAAACAAGTCCCAAAACAAGAACTACAAAAAATTAAAACCCTAAAAATGAAAACAAGTGCCCCCAAACTCAAGCCTATTAACAAGTATTACTATTATTGGTAAACTTTCTGATAATGTGTGGCATATTCATAATGTATCTTTAAAAAGCACTGCTATGACATTTAACAGACTTTGGCAGGAAAAATCCTCTCGTGGCATTAATTCCATGCAACCAGAAAAAGAATCCTTGCAAAATGCCAGCAAATGAGGTGGTAATAACTTCAAACTGCTTTACTCAGCAGGGAGATGCTCAGCAGGGGAAAAAAAAGATCTCCTTTCCAATCTCTTAATTTTTCAATAGAAAGCAATGATATGAGGTTCAGGTGTGCTTCATGAACCATTTAAGTTGAGGATGTATTAACATGTGAAATAAGAGGTATCCGTTTTACAGAAATGATCTATTTTCAAAATGTAGCATTCAGACTCCACAGCGTGACTGCCAGTGTTTCTTTAGCTGCTAGATGGGAGAACCCTTGCGCTCCTTCCCACACACCTGTGTTTACATTGAGGCCTTGGCAGCACATGACCCCGCAGCCATCCTTCACTCACAGCTTTCGGTTTGCTTTCAGCCATGGCAAGCCACGCTGTCCCTGCACTTTCACTAGCTAGCACTGTTAGAATGTTGACTTAGGAGTCCTAAGCTTGGAATTTACTATAAATCAGTTTGTTGAATCTCACTCGTTTTAGAATGTTACACAGACATTTTCTTAAATCCTAAACTGGAATCGATTATGGCTTGTAAATACTGTTGAACTTTAAAAAAGGGGTGGAGGGGGGAGTTGTTTTCATGTAACTTTTTGCTTTTATATGGACTTAAGACCTTTTCCCCCATTTGCATCTCTTCGAAAATAGGAGTCATGGACTGAAAATGAGTTATTTAATAAAGCAAATAGCAAGCGGGGAGGGGGAAGGATGGTTTTTCTGAGACTTCTTGGGTTTCATGGGCAATACATTGAAGGAAAAGAATCTATAATAACACACCTTTGCAGTGCTAAAGTTTTTGGATGCTATCTTTTAAATGAAAAATTTGATGCAAAATTAATCTGTTCAATGAAGTTTATGCCATTGCTGTCAGGAACTGATGAATGAATAGTGGAGTGCATTCACCTCTTGATTTCTTGGGAAATAATGGGTGCTGTGGATATTTTCAAGTACAGTGAGTGTGATTCAGGTGATTAAGTGGTACACAGTTCACTGATTCATGAAAAAACTACTATGTTTTGTAACACATACATTGCCAAAGAAGATCAGCTCCTGCCCCAAAAGGAGCTTAACATTTTTTAAGGGTTAGAGACAAGCAAATAGATCTTTGTAATATGAAATAAATATGAAAGGGGAAGTTCAGAGTACCCTGATAATCCACAGGAGGGACCCCTAACCTAGGTGCTGAGGGGCCAGGAAAGCTTACACAGAGGGGGAGAGCCAGCCAAGCTGACACCTGACAGGTGATCAGGGGCCAGCCAGCTAAGGATCAGGGTAAAGAATGTTCTAGACAGAAGGTAGAACACGTGTGCATTCCCCAAACCAGAACCATAGTTCTACAAAATGAACTGAGTAAAATGAGGCTGAGGACCAGTATCATTAATCCTTCCAGAGTGGTTCTAAAGTTTAGCTTCAAATTTTATAGTTTTTGATATGCTTAAATTGTCCCACACTTAAAAAAAAAAATCCAACATGGGACTCTTTTAGGGAGGGGGACTATCCCACATCTTAACAAAGGGACATGCTGAACAATAAGAATAAGAAAAATAATGTGTTTATTTGAACAATAATGTTTGTTTACATATTTTTTGATAAATATGATTTTACATGTATTTTAACTTATTGAATTATGAATCTTCAAAAAGCTGAGAAGTGAGGTTAGTGATATGACAAATAATGCTCCTAATTTCTTATTTAAAATTTTTAAAAAGATTTTCTATATTTATTCATGAGAGAGTGAGAGGGAGGCAGAGGCAGAGGGAGAAGCAGGCTCCCCGAGAAGTAGGGAGCCCAATGCAGGACTCGATCCCAGGACCCTGGGATTATGACCTGAGCTGAAGGCAGACACTTAACAGAGTGAGCACCCAGGTGCCCAATGCTCCTTATTTCTAAAGTGGTTATGAGAAAGTGATTGTAATTAGAATCTGTTCTTTCTACTTGGAAATTTCTTAGATGGGACCACAAAGTTAAAGTCAGTTTCTGAACACCTAAATGTTAATAAAGCATTAAATAATTGCCCTATTCATATCAAAAACAATTTAAGACAAATTCAGTTTTCTTCTTTATGGTAGGGTGGAATGGAGAACATGTATGTTCAAATTTGACTTTGAAACAACTTTCTGCATTTCACCATCAGTATACTATGATAATCATTTAAATATGGTTTTATATCATATAATGGGGCACGGAAGATGGGTCAGGTTAGAAATATTTTGCAGAATGTAAAGAAGAATCAAATTGAATTGTGTAATTCAGTAGAAGTTGAGATTTAGTATTTCAAGCAACAAAAAGGAATAAAAATGCAGGCTATATTTAAAATTGACCATTTATTTATCAATTTCTTCAACAATATTATTTGTTGATGGAACTGTTATTCTAGGTCTTGGGGACATGGGGATGGAAAAGATAGACATGGTGCCTATGTTTGTGGCGGGGGAGGGGGGAATTGTGTTCTAGTGAGGAAGACAGGTAGCAAGTGAGTAAACAAATCGATTTTGGAAATGTGGTTTCAAGTGGTAATTGAAGCTATGAAGAAAATGAAGCAGAACAGGTGATGGGGTTGACTTGAGGGGGTACAGGTTATAGTGTGTTCAGGGAAAGCCCACCAGAGGCTTGAAACTAGACAGAACTGAGCCGTGCAAGGATTCAGGAGGGTCCAGGCAGAAGAGACAAAGGCTGGGACTGGGACTAGGGTGGCGTGGGTGGCACCATGGGGAGTCGTGAGAAGGCCTGCAGGGCTGGAGCAGAGGTGCAGAGGGTGAGGGAGAGGAGTGTAAGCTGAAGAGGTGCTCAGGTGCTGGGGTGCTCTGGGACTTGGAGGCCACGTAAGGAGTCTGCAAAGCACTTAGCTTAGAGCTAACACAGGGTAGTGGATGTGAACATTTTTGCATTCAACTTAAGTCAACTGGCTGTTGTGTGGAGGGCACATTATGTGGGGAAACAGAAGCAAGAAGTTAATAGGTATTGCAGTACCCCAGCCAAGAAATGACAGCGAGATAGTGGAGTAGGATAGGCTTAGGAATCATTGTTTTGGAAATAGAGTAGCAGGATATACTGATGGATGTGATATGCAGAGTGAATGAAAGTGGAGAATCAGCTGAGACACCTAGGTTATTTTTAGCCTGAGCAACTGGGTAAATTACGGTGCCATTTGCTGGATAGGGAGTTGAGGAAAACTGAAAAAAGTAGTCGTTCTGGGGGCATGCAGGGAATAAGAGTATCTTTGGAAGGTGTTAAAGTTGAGATACTTTCTACCATCCAGGTGAAGATGTTAGGTCACCTGCTGATGTGTTAGTTTTGAACTCAGGAGAAAGTCAGGGCTAGAGTTGTACATTTAGAAATAGATAAGCATCAACAATGAATATTTGGTGTTTAAAGCCAGAGGACTAGTTGAGAGGCCCCAGGGAGAGAGATGGAAGCAAGGAGGACCAAGGCCGGAGCTCTGGACCACTCCAAAATTTAGGATGAGGAGAGGTTGATAATCTAGCAAAGAGCCTGAGAAAGAGACCCAGTGCGGCAGGGTGGAAACCGGGAGAGTGTGATCCCCTAGAGGTCAGTAAAGAAAGAGGGTGCTAAACTGTTGGTAGTTCCTGGTGAGACCAAGGGGTCTATTCTTTTAGTGGATGAATTCTATAAAACAAGACCCACGTAGTGCTCTAAAAAGGCTGTCCGTCCTCCAACCTCTAGAGAAGCATCAATGGTAGGAGTAACAAAGGAGTTCTTGAATTCTCCATGCTCCTGGAAAGATTCCTCTTCTCCCATTCCCTCTTACCCCACAACATCCATGACTTCACTGACCACCACTATCTTCCTTGATAGTATTGGGATGAAAATTATTTCACTTCCAACTAGGGCCTAATGATTGGTGGCCTGCAAATTAATTGATGGTAGATTAACCGGAGAAAAGACAAGGTTTATTTATGTGTTCACAGGTACAGGGAACACAAGCGAGGTGCTCAGTGAGGAGTAACTCAATAGCCATAGATAAAAGGTTTACATATTGAATTGAACAAGGGGAGATTTGGTTTAGAGCTTCAGTGGGAATGTATGGGAATTTCTGCTGGACTTTTTGATGCTAATGATAATGGCAGTCTGTCTTCCTGGGAGTTGAATTCACAGGAGAGTCCTTTGGAGGAAGGTTAAAGGTAGCTGTATTTTGAGGAGGGCTGTGCCTTAATCATGTAAACAAATTTCAGATAAGATTTCTTTCAGTATCTTCTTTAGTTCAGATGTTTTCACTTTAAAATAATCTTTATACCAACTCTGGGGGTCCAAGTATTTCCGCACAATAATACCAGGATTAATCTCATTATATTCTGTTTCATTACTCGTGTCAGTTATACAGAAACTCAGGAATTCCAAGGTTCCTTATCCACTGGCATTTCATTCCATTTGTGCATCCCCTTTCCTGACTCTATTTCCCATCTCTTTCTAAGTTTTGGTTCCCATCCACTGTGCTCTCTGAAGTGTTCTTCTGATCTTTCCCTTCACTGCCAGCTGGCTCTTTATCAAGGACATGATCTCCTCCTCTCCTGAGGTGGTGAGTTTTACACCTTCATAACCCTGGGACTGCTGTTGGACACTTTTCCTCTGTCTCCCTCAGTCTCCTAGCATCGAAGGTCATGTCTTCAGACCGTACCGTCCACCACCCCACTTCTTGATACTATCTGTAGACTTCAGTTTAAGCTCCTGGATCTGTCGGTCTCTTCCTATTGTTGAAGTTAAACTGGCATGTTAAAATTTTCAAGTTTTTGAGCAGAGATCAATTTTAATTGGGTAGTGCCAATCGGAAGTGGTTAGGAGTGCTACACCAACAGGAGTTTAGAGAGGGACCCTTCTATAGAGAAAAGGGAGAAACAAAGAAGGGAATTACTGATTGACTATAGCTTAAAGTCTCATTGGCTATTTGTGATTCGTTGTCCCTAGGTTTTGTAACCATGAGGCACTTACAGCTTAGATTTTGGTTAGATTACTTATGCAGGTCTTCACGGCATTAGAGTCACCTCAATCTGATGGCCTGTTACCTAATTAATTTAACAATCCCTATGCCTCCTGTAACTCTTGGGGATTGAGTAAGCATGGAGATAAACCTTGCAGTCTGCTATGACCCTAGCCCTCCTTTTGTTGCCAAACTCAAACTTGTCTGTGCACCTGATGCACAGTCAGCCAGTGTCTGAGATGCCAGTTTTGAAGCAAAGAAAGCTAATGAGAAGGCAGGGGATTGTTCCCAAGGTTGCCTTGCTCTGTTGAGCCTAAGTTCAGTCTATATAAGATTGGGGAAGAAGGTGAATCCATGAAAGGAGGGTGATGAGTTTCTTGAACCCTGTGGAGGGAAAGCCTTCAAACACTCAAAAGGTCTGTATTCATCTGGAAGGGAGGTACTAATCTGGTACCTGGTACGTCAGATAGTTTAAAAACAAGGGGTAGAGTGAAAAGGGCAAAGTTAATGGTTAATCGTGCACAGGGCTTTTCACGCGCTGAAGACATAATTCTTTAGGGAACAAAACAGAACATGGAGATAAGTTAATAATATAACTAATACAACCATAGTGCCACTTTTGCTTTCAAAACAGGTCCAGGAACTAAGCGTGCAGGCTTGCCCTCCTCCAACAATCTTGCCACCAACCTACTGCATCCATCGCTTTCCATCCTCAGACCCTAGATCTTGCATTTTTGGTATCTGCAAACCCTCCATAGACTCAGCTTCAAGCAACCCACTTTCCCAACACTACCATTGAGCTTTCCACAGCTTTCTCTTCAGTTCTCTAGATTTATTCTCTGACTCCCAGGAGCTTGATAGCCCACTGTTTCTACGGTCTTTTTAAACTGTCCCTTCAGTCTCCATTCTCCCATTTTCTTCCCTACTTAGTTTTTTTTTTTTTTAAAGATTTTATTTTATTTATTCGACAGAGAGAGAGACAGCCCGCGAGAGAGAGAACACAAGCAGGAGGAGTGGGAGAGGAAGAAGCGGGCTCATAGCGGAGGAGCCTGATGTGGGGCTCGATCCCATAATGCTGGGATCACGCCCTGAGCTGAAGGCAGACGCTTAACCGCTGTGCCACCCAGGCGCCCCTTGCCTACTTAGTTTAGATTCCAGTCTATCATTATAATCACTCTCTTGCCGACACTGTCAACTCACTTGCTTTAATTTTTTGCTTTATTATTGTTGGCTGGCAAAACTCCAATCCTGGTTAAATCCAACTTCCTTCTCCCTCCACACCTGCACTTGTAGACCTGAACGTGGCTGGAGAAAAGCCTGCAAAAGTGACTGGCTTCATTTTGAAGTAGACTGTGCAGATCCTGAGTGCCCCAGAAATCCTACTATGTTTCTCTAGTGCATTTATTTACCACTTCTCTAAATCGGTGATCTTCAAACATATCGTTCATTTATTTCCTAGAATTTTGAAAAGACTATATACCTTTTCATTTATTTTTAAAGTTTATGCCTAATATTTTCACCATAATTTTAATTATTATAAAGGATTTACACCTGGGGTACTGTGTGTCACCTTTTAAAGTGTAGCCAGTAGAAACTAAATACTGTAGCAGGTGACATCCACTGTTTTCCATTTAAAAACCTGGACAAACTGTTCTGTAACAATTGAAAATGTTTATCATTCATTTTTCTTCTTGACTCTATTTCCAATCCACTCACCCATGGAATTTTATTTTAGTCTAATGTAATTTTTTTTGTGTGTTTGATAGTCTTTCCTTTATTACTCTATCATACTTATCTGGAAGAAAAATGCACACAAATCAAAATTTATTCTTAATTTTTGTGCACATAATCCTCTAGCAGTTAAATAATGAATTTATTATCAGTAAAAATATTTCTAGTAAGCATTTGATCAAATAAAAATCTGTTACATATATTTTTAAAAAGACTATTTATTTATTTATTTTAGAGAGAGAGTGTGAGCAGAGGGCAGGGCAGGAAGAGAGGGAGAAGCAGACACCCTGCTGAGCAGGGAGCCTGATGTGGGGTTCCATCCCAGGACCCCGAGATCATCCTAGGGCCCCAAGGTCATGACCTGAGCTGAAGGCAGAGGCTTAACTGACTGAGCCACCCAGGTACCCCTTTGTTACATATTTTGAAAAATAACATGAAACCTAAAAATAAAAAAAAAATTACTGGAAATTCAGTGTCAAAAAGAGACAGAATTTATTTTTAAGTTCTGATAAATAAGTACACCGAATGGAACCACTTTACTTTTGAATGCAGTAGTTGAGTATGAGTTGACTCTATTTTCTTATACATTCCTCAGATGCAAGTTTAACTCTTTGTCTTTATTTTTATTTATTTATTTGTTTGTTTGTTTAGTTTAGTTTAAAAGTACTTTGCTTAGGTGGAATATCCTGACAAAAAATAACATAATTTTTTGGGAGAGATGAGAAGGGTGTTGATATAGTGACTTCACATAAAATTTTCAAAGAATTCCATTCTAACAAGAGAGTTTACATTAATAATATCAGACAAGTCTTGATGATTAAAGTGGCTCCTGATTCATGGAGTATGCTACATTAGTTGGAGTGTTCTGCCTAGTGTTGATTATCGGAATTCAAAATGATTATAGATAGTTTAGAAAAGTATGTAAAACATACTTTAGAAAGATAATTAGATGAGTATAAAAGAAGAAAAAATAGTGGGGTTTTGGTCTATTTAGTCTACCAAAGTGAAAACTAAGGGATGATATAACAAATTCATAATGCCAAGCCCAGTACCTTAGTGAATATTGCATGGAATTGGATTCTATAAAAGTTGAAGTTAAAGCAACTTCTGTTGAAGGGAAAAAAGAAAAAAAAAAAAAGAATGAGACACAGGGAGCTTAAAGTGAAAAAATATAGATTTGAAAATTTTGAATATGAATTATTTAAGAATTAGAAATGAAGTGTACAAGGAAGACTTGGAAGTATTTTTTTCATCCCAAGGTAAGTACTTCCTGCATGAGGTTAATATCTTTTATAGGATATAAGGATTCCATAGTCAAGTGAATTTGGGAAATGCTGAGTTAAAGAAAATCAAACTGATTTCTTTCTTTTTTTTTTTTTTAAAGATTTTATTTATTTATTTGACAGAGAGAGACAGCCAGTGAGAGAGGGAACACAAGCAGGGGGAGTGGGAGAGGAAGAAGCAGGCTCCCAGTGGAGAAGCCTGATGTGGGGCTTGATCCCATAACGCCGGGATCACGCCCTGAGCCGAAGGCAGATGCTTAACCGCTGTGCCACCCAGGCGCCCCTCAAACTGATTTCTTTATTGCAAGATTTCTCAGACCATTTAGTATGCTAATGTGCCTAAGAAAAGCAGATAAAATACTTTCATATTCTGTGGAACTTAATGTAGGAAAATACCAAATTAGATTTTAAGTAAATGTTTCTATCATTAATTGGTCTTTTCAACTTTTAGATAAGATATTAGGACATATTTCTGGTCAAAAATCCGAAAATGTGCCACAGACTGATAAAGTAATGAGTTACTTGTTTTGAAAATTGTTCTCTTTTGAATAATAGAGAACACTGTGAACTAATCCATTAGATAAATAAATTCAAACTAGATATTTTAATGGTAAGTTGCCATGGAGAACTTGTTGTAATATGATACGTCACTTTAGGCCAATAACCTTGTTTAGTTCAATAAAGTTAGACTGCATCTTGAAAAATCTTTATATTGGTACTAACTGAATTAAGGGGACACCTGGAACATTAACACATTTTGGGAATCCTTAAGAGAACCAAGTGACAAAAAGCTAGCAGCCCATTGCTATAAAGCTAAAACATATGTTCAGATTTATGTTGGCTAAGTATCCGCTAATAGCTGGATCCAAAAATATTTTTTTTATAGTTATACCCAGCTGTGGCAATTTAATGTGGACCTGGGCAATACCTACTTGATCTTTTCTTTTCCTTATGTACTAGGGCATTTACCTTAAAATAGCATTCTTTCTACAGAAATTATCCCCATGCTTTCTTATGGATAGTACTCCAAGGATAAAGGGTGTTTAAGTAGATGAGTAAAGATGTTGCTGGTTGTTGTTTATTGAATTGATTGCTTCAAAAAGTTACATTCCAAGATGCTATATTCCTACTAAAATGAATTTCAAATTAAAGTATATGTAGAAAAACATAATTAATTCTGGTGTTGGGTTTATTCTCATTATTTATAGCTCAACTCAACCTACAAAGACTGCAATATCAAAATCATTTGTCAATGAAGTATTTTTAAAAATTATTCCATATCAACTTACTTCATAATTCTTCTAAACAAGTAAGTGCTGTTGTTAAAGATCAACTAACTGATGGCCAAAAATGTGTTCATTATCCCTGGAAAAGTATCAAAATGCCCAAAAGACATATTTAGACTATTGGTTTTTTTAAAGCCATGTAAGCAGAAATGGCATTTCTAAGATAATGGCTTGGTCATGTAGGCAGCTGGGAAAGCACAGTTATAAATACTTCTAAGAAGAGGCAACACTTTGTTGAAAAGTTTAATATCAGTAGAAGCAGTCAACAGATGTTCTGAGGATTTAAGTTTGACTTGTTAAAGGCAAATAGTCCAGACACTGATCAGTAACGCACTGAAACTAGGATGCTCTTGTGAAGTTCATGGCTGGATGTTTCTGGAAAATATATGCCACAAAAACAAAATAATGTGCTAAAATTATAGATTACCACCAGATGAATCCCCCAAAACTCATAGCAATGACATAATATTTTAAGATATATCAATACATATATAGGTTAGTGGGCTGTAGAATTTTTAGCTAACACAGTTTTAAGTCACTGCAGATATTGCACTTTGTTTAAGGCATTTTTAAAAAGATTTTTAGAATTTATTTATTTGACAGAGAGAGAGTGAGTACAAGCAAAGGGAGCAGCAGGCAGAGGGAGAGGGAGAAGCAGATTCTCTGCTGAGCAGGGAGCCAGGGGTGGGACTTGATCCGAGGACTCTGGGATAGAAGCTTAACTGACTGAGCCACCCAGACGCTCAAGGCATTTTTTAAAAAACTCTCAACTATTGAAAGAGCAGATTCATCTGTTTTACTGGCTTTTCAGAGTACATAGGAAATAATCTTGTTAATGTGAATCTTTTTTCTTGAGAGTTTTGATTACTGACTGCAGCTATTCAGTGAGGAAAAAATTTAAAGCTGGAAGGAAACTTGCTAGTCTTTCTTTCCTTGTTTTACAGATTGAGGAAGCCAGGCATGACCCTGAGAGCTTAAAAGTGACTTGTTTAAAAGCTACATGCTAATTAGTGGCAGAACTGCAGCTAAAATGCAGGTGTTCCTACTTCCAAACCTGAAAATAGAAAATATATTTGAAGGACTATATATTTATTGTTACCAGTTCATATACAGTGATAATACCATGTATTTTTTTCCCCTACTTATTATGTTCATCTAAGAATTTTCCAGTAGGATCCTGGTTTATATTTAGGATCTGGTACATGGCTAATACTCAACACCACATATTTAATTTAGTGATTCAATTCCAAGAAGAGAAAAGACAGAATATTTGTTATGTTATATGTGGCATTATTTGAAAATATGGGAACACACATGTTCTGAGTGATTATATGAGAAAGGATTACTGCCTAAAACTGGACAGTAATAAAAGAAGAGGAAGAGTCAGAGAATCTTGTAAAATGGCTCTGTAACTGCACAGGTGGCTACTATTTGGGAATATAGAATTTAAAGAAAGATTTTATGATGCTTGAAATTCTTTTATCAGAAATGTGTACTAAATCAATAAATAAGTATATATTAAATTCAATAGTACCAGTACTGGCTCTGCCTTTTCTCTTTTCTCTGACCATGAACAGATACCACAGGATGAGAGGCATTTCAGAGTAAATCCTATGGACTATCACTTCTGTCTAGATGATATTTCTATCATCTGTCTAACAATTATATTACCCATAAAGTGTTCTTTTGGGAAAGATTAAAATACCATTCAAGATTACAATACTCCTAAGAAATCTCTTATCAAGTCATCCAAGAAATGAGAATGTTGTAGCACATAAAGTTAATAAAATATTTTGGTTGCAGGCTATATTGACATATGCATTTTAGCATTGTTCAAGTTAGTAAAACGATAAGGAACAAAGCAGTAGAAAATAAATGGAGGAAAACAGTCTTAATCCCAGGCAGAAGTTCAAAGAGGTAGCAAATGATATATTGTTTTTAATAATCTAATATTATATACTTTTTCAATAATCTAATTATATTAACTAGTGTTTTTTTTGAAGGACTTATACTAACTCAAGCACTGTGTCTGCTCTTTTACCTAATTTACCTTTATTTTCACAACAGTCCTGTGATGTATTTTTGTCTCCCTTTCTTAGATGAGGAACGCATCGCCCAGATAATTCCAAAAATAAGCTTAATCAAATAAGCATTAAATGCCGAAGCTGAAATTTGAATCAGGTTTCTCTCTGAACACTAGCTTTCAGTGAATGATAATGTCACTTCAATTTTTGTCCTTTAAATGTATTTAGTAGTGTGTATGTAAAGTCCAAAGCAGGGGCTTCAAAGATGAACTTGTCCTAATCCCTGGAACCTTGTAAATATGTTCCCAAATGGCAAAGGGGAAATAAAGCTGTAGATGGAAATAAGATTGCTAATCACTGACATTAAAATAGGGAGATTATCCTGGGTTAACCCTGTGGGACCAGTGTTATCTCAGGGGCCTTGGAAACTGGAAGAAAGGCAGAAGACGAGGTCCTGGTGATGCTGCGTCACCTGCTGTATGTCCTATGCTATGCTATTTGTGAAGGATTCAGCCTGCCCTTTCCAGGTTTGAATATTGAAGGAAACCACAAGCCTAGGAATGAGGGTGACCTAGAATGTGGAAAAGGCAAGCTGCTCTCCTAAAACCCTAATTTACAGAACTGTGAGATAATAAATTTATGTTATTTTATATCACAGAGTTTGTGGTAATTTGTTATATCAGCAATAGCAAACTAATACAGCAGGTGTAATTTTAGCATTCTCTTTCTTTCCAATTATATTTTAGGTGAGTTGCATTGATGATTTCTTATTTTTCATTCTCATCATTGGATTATGGGTAAAAATATCAAGAAAATCTTTTTGTCATTCTTAATTTTGTCTTCATTGTATACTGAGGTTCTCCATGATCTTTTATGATATGCCTTTAAGTAAGATGAAAGTGTAGGTTATAACTAGATGAAGTATGGGTTCAGTTTTTAAATATATGAATGAAAATATTTAAAAATCTTTAGGAGTCATTCGTAGTAATCAGTTCTAAAATATACAACAAATGTTGATAATATTTAAAAAGTAGTATTCTTAAAACTTTCTCCCTTCTTTGTTCCTTTTGTCCCAAACATAGACTTCAGTGATCAAAGACCCTTGTTATAGTTGTTAATTATTTAAAAAAAACTTTGAATCTCTTGTGAAAACATTTTCTTTTATCCTTAGATAATTAGGGCACTTGAATGTTCAAGTTGCTGTTTTGTTCAGTACCATTTGTAATATCTGGTTTTTTTGGCCGTAGTATTGAAAGCATTAGTTTTTGTAACAATCTCAAAAGTTTCCTTTAAAGGAACAAATTCTTTATGGTAAACAGAGTAGAGAAAAGATCATTTTATTCAAATATGGAAGAGGTATTAAAATAGTATAGTGATTTTTTTTAATTGAAGTGTTGTTGAAACACAATGTTGCATTAGTTTCGAGTTTACAACAGAGTGATTTGACAAGTCTGTATGTTATTCTATGTTCACTACAAGTTTAACTGCCATCTGTCACCATATAATGTTATTACAATATCATTGATGATATTCTCTATGCTGTGTCTTATTCCTGTGACTTATTTATTTTGTAATTTGAAACCTGTATCTTCTACCATTTACCCATCCCCTTCCCTTTGGCAACCATCATTTTGCTGTCTGTATTTATGAGTCTGTTTTTGCTTTTTGTTTGTATGTTTATTCACTTGTTTTATTTTTTAGATTCTACATATAAGTGAAAGCACACGATATTTGTCTTTCTCTGGTGTATTTCACCTAGCATAGTAGTCTCTAGATCCATACATGTTGTCAACAAGTAGTAAGATCTCATCCTTTTTTATGGCTGAATAAGATTCTATTACATACACATACACACACGCCACATCTTCTTTATCAGTTCATCTATCGATGGACACTTGGGTTGCTTCCACATCTTGGCTACTGTAAATAATGCTGCAATAAACATAGGGGTGCATACATCTTTTCAAATCAATGTTTTCTTTTTCTTTGGATGAATATCCAATAATGGAAATACTGGATCATATGGTATCTGTATTAAAATAGGATAGTGATTTTTAAAGTAATAAATGACTTGGTTTCAAATTGCATGTGTTCATTTATCTTTTTCTTTTTCTTTTTTCCCTAAAGAGCTAATGAAATGGAGCTTCTTTGACAAATTTTAATTGCTAAGTTTATTAATTTTTGTTTCTCTGTAGCTCTAATGTCCCAATAAAGTGAGTAATTAAAGAGATCAAATATAAAATTGATTTCTACTAAAAAATCTAAATCATATTCACTGAAGATACCTAATAAGATGCAGTTGTGCTAATGCATTTTATAAATGTAACTTAATACTTTTATCTGAGTATAAATGAAATGAATACTGATTGAAGAAATTTAAATTCAGTGCTATAAGCTGAAAATTTTTCCTTATAAGATATTCTTTTCTCTGTCAGAATAATTTGTCTAACATGTTTTATTTTTAACTTTGCATTATGAATGCAATTTTATTATAGAAAAATTTAAATAAAAAGAAAAGTTATTATTAATTTCAGCATCTGCTAATTCAGTCACTGGTAAGTGTTCCTGCTCTTTTTTAGTGCATATATTTTTATATAGCTGACATAAAGGAAAAGGAATATTTAGCTTGTTTATCCTATGAATTATACTTCAGAGTAGAAATGGTTTCAATTTTTGAAAACATGCTTTATACAAAAATCCCAGCTAAGAAATATAGAAGGGATGGCAACATTAGCAAGTCACATTTGTAATCATATTGGAAAAATTTAATGAGTCAGTAGTAGCAATGAATGCTGAAACCATTCAGAGAAGGAGTGACAAGTAGCTTTTTAATGGAAAGACCAGGCTATAATCACCTAAGCTTAGTATCACTAGATGATGATAACTAGGCATTATGTGTCTCCTCATAGGATACTGTGTGTATTTCCCAGCACCACCTATGAAGTAGTCACACTAAAGAAGTCACACCTGACTCTGATAGAGCCGTTAACTCTACATTTTCTATGGTTATGTAGGGGATAAAGGCACCATCTGAACTATAAGAGATAGCAATCAGAAAACTTCAGCATAGGAAGTATTCTCAGGACAATGAACCCAGTTTCTCCAAGTCAATGGCATGGATGGGTGGGTGGGAATGGGGTGGTTGATTAAAATAGAATTTGAGGGGTGCCTTGGTATCTCAGTTGATTAAAAATCCAACTCTTGATTGTGGCTTAGGTCATGATCTCAGGGTCATGAGATTGAGCCCTGTGTTAGACTCCATGCCCAGCATGGAGTCTGCCTGTGATTTTCTCTCTCCTTCTCCCTCTGCCCCTCCACCTGTTCGCAATCTCTCGCTCTCTCTCTCTTTCTCAATAAGTAAATAAATAAATAAAATCTTAAAATAATAAAATTCGAAAACTAAATGTGTGGATTTTGTTTGGATGCCCACTTCAATAAGCCAACTATTAAAAGATATTTTTGAAGATACTTGAGAGAAATTTAAATATGGACTTGATATTAAATGATTAATAGAATTAATTTTGTTAATTTTGTTAGGTTTGGTCATTATAATTATGTAAGAAAATGTCTTTTTCTGTGATACCTATGGAAATATTTAAGGGAAAAGGACAGTATTTGAAGAATTTGCTGTAAAATAATAGCAAAAAAAAGAGGGAAATAAAAAAAGAAGGAATGAAAAAAGATGAAGCAAATATGGCAAAATATTGGTAATTTTTAAGCCTTTATCCTAATATATTTTAATGCATCAGTAATATTCATTTCTAAATAGCATAGTAAAAGCCCTTTTAATTTCATTTCTTTTAATGCATTTTTGGTGTCAGTTATAATGCCTTAGGTACTAGTCATCTAAATTTAATTTTCATGGTATAAAGTGTTGTTATTTGAACATAACCATTGAGTTCTAACCTAAGCAGATTAGTGACTATTTTATATGTGTGTATGTGTGTTTACTAAATTGAATTCATAACATTCTACCAAGTAACAACTTGTGTTTCCTTGGTTTTAGGTAATATTTAGGTACTTAGTGTCCACAAGCTATTAGTGGGAATGGGGACAATGTGTGTGGTCTCCTCTCCAGAAAGGCACTAAATGCCTCTCCCTACCTTTGTTTTCTAGATGAAGCCTTCAATGCCAGTGGCTTTTACCCCCAGGGCTGCCTTACTTGGGGCAAAATTCTAGCTGTGCTGTCTGGTTCAGACTTCTAGATGCGAATTCCATAGAATCAGGGTCTTTTCTTCAGCCCTTATTCATCAAAGTAGGATCCAGGGAAGCTCCTGTCCAGGTTTGGCTACTGAAGGAAGAAGCCCTAGCTCTAATGTCTGGTTATATATCCTGCCTTCTAAGACCTGTAGGTTTACTCTGATTACCAAAAATCAACGTTGTAGCTCAAATATTCTTCTCTTAGAGAAAAGGCATTGATTTAATGATATGTAAGGATACAATACAATTGTGAAGCAAAATATGTCCTCTCTCATCCTGCCGGAGTTCTTGTGTTTCTTTGCCACACATGTGTCCTAGGACTCAGTCACTGTGTCTCTCTGTGAACATACTTCACCTGAAGGTTGACCAAGTCTTGGCTGCCAAGAGGCATACATACTTTCCAGTGCTTCTGCTTGGGTAGCTCAACAGATTTTTTTAAAAAAATATTTTATTTATTTATTTGAGAGAGAGAGAATGAAAGAGGGAGAGAAAGCACGAGTGGGGTGAGGGGCAGAGGGAGATGCAGACTCCCCGTTGAGCGGAGAGCTGGATGGGGGACTCAGTCCCAGGACACTGAGCCAAAGGCAGATGCTTAACCGACTGAGCCACCCAGGCACCTCACTGTAATAACTTTTTGAGCTCCAGTTTATATAGCCTCTGTGTGTGGCAAATCTGTATCCATTGGTCCATTAAAAAAAACCCACCTGCATTTTGTTCATTGGTCACCATTGGTTGGGGCCTTTATTAGTTTTTTTTTTTTTTTCAGTGTCCCAAGTGGTCATGAGGTAAGATGTCAGGCTTGCACAGAGGCAGGAGGCTTTTGTGTTAGTCTCCCTGATAGTAGTGCCTGGACCTCTCCTCCCTTGGAGAGCACTGTGATATTGAGTTGCAATCAAGGCCTATATATTTACAATATTTTACAATTAAGTATTTTTTAAAATGGATTCAACTCCTTCTTTAACCTTTGCAAAAGCTTGCAATAAATTAATTTATCTCCCTATAATGAGAATTCCCATCTGGGAATTTTATATACCTTGAGTCTAATGAGAACTATCCTCAGGTCATTGAAATTGCTTTACTTAATTTGCTGGAGAATATAAAAATGCAGAATGGGTTTTACTCCTCAAGTATAGAAGCCTATCTTATTATCAAAGAGGTATTTTCAATTTTTAAAAAATTATGTTATTTGTAAGATCTTATTTAAATATGGGACTACCAGTTTTGACTATTAGACAAGACTGAGGAACATCAATCTCTTTCTAGTGTCTTGTGCCATATTTTGGACTCTTCAGAGATAATGGTTGAGGAGGAAAGAGGAAAGGGATGGCTGCTGATCCAAGTGTCCTTAGTTTTCTTCCTTTGAGTCTAGAAGGTAGAGAGGGGTCCCTATTTAAGCCCTTTTTAGCTAACCATCTTGGTCATTACTTAACATCAGCAAAGATTTTCAAGTATAGTACAGGGTTAGAGGTTTAGGGAGATAAAGCTGAGTGCATGGCAAAGATGATAAAAGGGAGACTAGTGTGGAAGCTGAGGGTATCAAATGCAAATTTACTGTTTCATTTATAATTGATACTCATATATATTTTTCCTATGTTTAACCAATCAAGACCTTAAAAATTTTATATTGACAGAAGGGAGGTGCCCAGCATAGAACCATAGGGTCGTGATTCAGTTCTTCTCTCCCATTATTTTGCCTAATAATTCACCATGGGAAGGTGTGATAGTTGGTAAAGTAATGATGGTTAACTACCTTGTCTGTTTTCTGTCTGTGTGTTGGAAAATGGTATAGTGTATAGCACCTCCAAAGTTTTACTCATTTTAATTTTTTAAATGTAGACTTCAAATAAGCTTGATACCGAAAAGTTGATAATAATTTTGGACAAAGTACTAACATAACATATCAGCATTATACAATATAAAATAATAGTTTTAGACAAAATACTATTACTAGTTAGTATATAGGTGTATCTGTATGGTGATCTCTAAGCATGTGAAAATAACCTTAAGCCTTTGTAAGTTTAAGTAGTAAAACGAAGACTTCACTGCAACAGCTTCCTGCAGAAGTTACCTGAGAGTGGGTGTAAATGAATCCTT
This sequence comes from Ailuropoda melanoleuca, assembly GCF_002007445.2. Taxonomy (NCBI): domain Eukaryota; kingdom Metazoa; phylum Chordata; class Mammalia; order Carnivora; family Ursidae; genus Ailuropoda; species Ailuropoda melanoleuca. The sequence goes on along the minus strand of NC_048228.1, from coordinate 46,870,811 downwards.
AAGAGTTTAGGAACCACTCAGAAATCCTAATCAAGGATACTGGAACATTGCTGCAGAGAGATGGAGCTAGGCTGATTGGAATTGAGAAATTTTAAACACACTTTATTCTTTTATTCATTGGTGTTTATTGAGTGTGCCTTGTCATGTGCTAGACTTTCTGTGCTAGGTGGGAGGTACAGCAACAAATGAAATAGCATGGTAAGTGCTCTTAAATGACTGAATATGTAGTGTCTTTTCCAAAGGAAAAACTGTCGAAAGCAAAGGAGATGTTCAGCATGGCATCTGGAATCAGATGGCAAGATAATGTTAATGTCTCTCTTGGTACTGCCAGGATTCACCTTTACAGTTACCTGAAACAAACATTAATTATTTCATGTTCATTGTCCTTAAAAAGTGATGTATTTATTTAGATTTAACAGAAAGAGTCAGCTGGAGCTGTGTGTTGTGGCCTCCCTGACTATTTCTTCTTTACTTTTTCTGTGTTCTTCTTGGAGATGAGTCCAAGAAGATTGGAATTGGTCCCTGTTGGTTGGACAACATAGACCTAATTCTCTAACAAGATACATTGAAAGATACTTTTACTATTACTTTTTAAACAATTTCATGGACAGTTTCTACTGAATGGGCAGCTGCTGTTCACATGGCTGCTGCTCACTCTTTATTGATCTAAGTAAGCCCTGAAGTGTCAGGCAATTCTCTCCAACTGCTGACCAAAAAGGGAGGTGGGGTGAATGTACTAGTAATTAGCCTGAGGGCAGCATGGAAATTCAGAGTCTGTTACTGGATAAAGTTTCAACTTTAGGCAGTGTCACAAGAAGGCAAGAGATAATATGGAACACAAGGAAGGCAAATGTAGAAAGCAAACAGAGCTCTTCACCTAACTGGGCTACATCGCAGAAGACATTGGGGTATTCATCTAGTTGGAGACTTATGAGGAGCTAGGGTTGCATATTTATTTCCGACATCCGGCCTCCTTGTTATCTCTGGTTCTGAGAGTCACAGTTCATCTCCCTGCCTCTTGACCTGCCTGTCACAGGGAACTGCTTTTGTACTGGAAGTTTTGAAACAGGTTGCTCTGATGACTACCATCTCAGTCAGACTTGGCAAATTCTTAAAGCTTAAAAGCTCAAGTCATGATCTGTTGGACTACTAATTGTAACTTTTTTTTTGACCATTACAATTATTTAACTGTCTGTTCTTGTTAGAATTCATGGCCATCAAAGCAGTCTTCTGATTTTAAACTTGCTTTCTTTGTGGAATTTTCTGTTCTGAAGAAACAAGTTGCTTATTTGCTAGTGTAAACTTACTGGTTTGCTCTGCAGTTATAGTTCCCATTGCAAATTAGTTATCTGGTTGTACACCAGTCTCTTTATTTCTAGCAGAAATTGGTATCCCTTGAGCCTGATGAACTGCGACAGCCTGCTTGTGGGACCAACCAGCTTCTTCAGACATTAGTCGTCCCAATTTCAACTTTATATTTATCTAGATCTTTATTATCTCCTGTATATGCCAAGTCCATTTATACGGGTTGGCTTCTTTTCTCTCCATTTCTGGGTGCTGCTGTAGTGTAGGGTTATTTTAATTATGTCAAATACTTTGGAAAAATTTACGGAACTTCTGTCTCCAAAGAACATGCAAAATAATCTATTTTATAATTTTGGGCTATTATTTAATACATTATTTTAGCAATTATGGAAGATACATTCCATAAAAAATACTTTATCAACAAAGATCTTTGTGAACTATGACAACTTAGATGAAAAAAAAAAGTAATATAAATTCTATTTTATTTTTCCTGACATTTCTCTTCATGTTCTACTTAATATCCCTTTGTGAAACTTAAATATAATCTCAGTTCAGGGGTTTCTGGAGAAATTTGTAAGGGTCTCTTCATCTTCTCATACTGTTTCTTCCTTGTGAATGTATGGATCTCTTTCTGCTTCATGTAGATGATAGGCTCTGTTACCCACAGGGTTTCATAATCCTTATCCCTTTCTCCTGATTTTGACTCTTCTGCACCTTAGCTTCTTTGGCACTTGGGTTTTCTCTGTTATAGCCCACCTATACTGTCTCTTTTATAGAGCTTCCTAACTTAGATCGTTCAAGTCACCACCCACTTTTGTTCTATTCTATCAATCTCCATCCCATAGAGAATAAAGTCCACGGGGGCATAAACTTCTGGTTTTTTCACTGTGAGTCTTTAGTACCCAGAAATGTTCCTGGATAATAGCAGATGTTAGATGTTGAATAAAGTCTGAACCCAGTGGAGCCTTATTCTATTCTTTTTCTAGAAATAGTATAATTTATATATCCTGAGAATTTCTAATTTCTTCTTCACATCTACCAAAACTTTTCTGGATATTTTTTTGTTTGGTTGGTTTAAATTAGCACTTAAAAGAGTTAAATATATTTGTTGTGCAGCCCTGTAGCTTAAAATCCAGTGCATTATCCATAATATTTAAATCATTACAACCATCCAACGACTCAGTAAAATGTTCTACAGAAGAGATCACTGCCTTCATAATGACATCATTCCATTTATAACTTTTTATTATATAAATTATATAAATTTCATTTATTATATAAATTTCATTTTCTATAGTATTTTTGTAAAGAGCATGTTTTTCTTGGTTAATCAATCTTGCTTATGTCTCTATTTTGGGAAGGACAAATTTTTAGTTTTGGTAGTGCCTGAATAGCTTGTGATTCTCCTAGCAAAAAGTTCAATTTAGCAATTTACAATGTTTGCCAAGTGTGAAAATATTCAGACTTGAAATGCTTTGTTTAATATGTTTAATTTTGTCTAATATGGATGTCATTAAGCTGTGGATCAGAATTATTTAACTAATAAAAATAATTGCAATATGCTTTTCAGGAAGGACCACACATTTTATGTAATGATTTAAAAAGCATGACTTCTTAAAAATTCTAAGGATAATTTTGTGGTTTAAAAATAGAATTAATATAGGTTGGGTACCAGGTTTTCTGTACATTTAATATGTTTAATATGTTCATAAAAATAAAGGTAGTAAATTGAACTTAGAATCCTGAATACTATTTGATAAAAATACTTAAACAATAATAAGCTTTGCTCAGTTTTTAAAAAAGAACTCATCTGGAAAGTATGTTTTGTAGAATAACACATATAATATGCATACAAGTATAATAATTAACATTCATAAATAGGATATATTTCCTATAAATAGGAAATGTTTTATTATATTCAGATAAACAGAGTATTGTACAGCCCATATATTTGTATAATTACTTGGAGGAACTTTTACTTTCTGTTCATTCTCACCAAATTTCATGGGTTAATATCTTTGACAATCCATTGTTGAGAAGAATTAGTTATAGGGATGTTTGTGAAAAGTGCATAAGCATATAGTGCTTCTTGATAAACTAATTTTTTGGGACATTCAGGGAAATAATTATGACCAGTAGGAAGTCAAAGGTAGAGAGTTTTATGTAGGAGAAGGTGGAGGGACTTGAAAGTATGTGTAAGGAGCCAGAGAGCATCACAGCTTGGTATGGTATAACACTCGTTGCTACTTTGAATCTTTTCACTGGGCTCTGGAGTAAAGGGCTGTCTCTAGTTGTCTGGTACCTGTGCTGGGGTGATTAGGGCAGCAGGATAGTAGCCCAGAGGGTCTGAGCCCTGTGAGAGCCTGGTAAAAGAGATGGTTGAATGTATGGGCTATAATCTATTGATTTGCACGTGAAAGGAAGGTGCATTCTCAGGGGAGTCCTTTACCATCCCTAGGAATTGGCTAGCCTGAGGAGGGGTAGCCTCTCCAGGGTCAGAATAAAGACATATTTAATGTAGTTTCTCACCAACCCTTAAGGTGGATATAGTATTTATAACTATCTTCTCTAAGTGCACACATCATACGTGCCTATGGCTTTAAAACGACTCATATGCTGATGACTCTTAAATTTGTATGCAACTCTGGCTTTTTTCTTGGCTTGAGCCAGGTTGTACATCTATTGTCCCTTCTGCATCTCATGTCTGGGATCAAGAACATCATATTCTTTTTTTTTTTTTTGCTTTAAAAAAAATTCAAATATAATCAACATACAGCGTTCTATTAGTTTCAGGTGTGCAAAATAATGATTCAGCAGTTCTATACATTATTCAGTGCTCATCACAGTAAGAGCATCTTATTCTTGAAGTTAAGTTTGCTTAATTCCTAACCCCATTCTTTATCCAGATCGGCTCCTCTTCCCATTTTCCCCAGCTCCACTGTTCTAATCAAATCACCACCAAACTATTCACACTTTTTGCTCTCCTCTAGTATTTCACAAAATTGGCAGTACATTTAAAAATATATATATACATCTGATCATGTGACTTCCCTGTTTAAAACTCCTGCTTGGCTAAACTTTTACTGTAGCTTATCAGTCCCTACACAACCTGACAGCTGTCTAGGTTTCCATCCGTATCTCATAGCACTCTACCTATGCTCATGATCTCACGACCCTCTGGCTTTCCTAGCCTCCTTCCATTCCTCACACCCTAAGACCATTCCCATATTACTTACTTGCTTTTCCCTTTGCTTGGATTGTGTTACTACAAGTTCTGCGTATGTAACTCCTTGTCCTTCTGGTCTCAGCTCAAATGTCACTGTTGCTGAGCAGCGTTCCTTGACCACTTGAATTAACTAAGCCACCCATTGCTCCTTGACCCTCCATCAATTTTATTTCCTTCACAGATTTTTTTAAAACTACAATTTAGGGGCGCCTGTGTGGCACAGCGGTTAAGCGTCTCCCTTCAGCTCAGGGCGTGATCCCGGCATTATGGGATCGAGCCCCACATCAGGCTCCTCCGCTATGAGCCTTTTTCTTCCTCTTCCACTCCCCCTGCTTGTGTTCCCTCTCTCGCTGGCTGTCTCTCTGTCAAATAAATAAATAAAATCTTTAAAAAAAACCTACAATTTATAATTATCTTTAGTTATTCATGTATTTGTTATAGTCTTTCATTCCATTGAAATGAAACCCTCAAGAGGGTTGGGGCATAGCCTGTCTCTGTCTCTCTGTCTCTCCCATTGTTCTAATCTCACCCCTGTGTTCTTGTGACTAGAATATATACATGGTCGATATTTATGGAATAAATATATATATATTAATGTGTGTGTTAGACTCAGAAGAATCAAGGTGATTATCTATGGCAATGAAGAGTCTTTATTCCAGTAATTCTGATTCTAAGTCCAGTACTTTCCCTGGTATAATTTAAAGAGAGTCGTGGATCTGCTTCATCTCATAAGTTTTAAAAGAAAATGATCGCAGTTATATGCTTTACTTTATTACATTTTGTTTTGGCGTATAAAGGTAGGCTAGATTTTATGGATTTGGTCTTCCTCCACAGTGGTAAAATTCAGTGTTAATTTATGTTTTACAATGAAGGTAGGAAAGGAAGGAGATGAAACAACTATTTAATTTGGCAAAACTCTATTTTGTTTTTACTGAAATGTATAGTTATATGGCTTGCTTTTCTAGCAAATAGGGATCTGCAGCAAGAACAAATTTTACCAATATATTAAAAATAACATTTTAGAAAATGATATAAAGGAACATTACAAACACATTTAGCTGCCAATTCTGGGTCTTGGTGAAATTTTTAATGTGGGTAAAAAACCACCAAATTATAGTCAGTTTCTTTTCATTTAGAAGAAAATTTTATTTTCAAGTAATTGTACAGTTCATATCAATTTTTCCTTTTGTTAAATTTTCTCAAAGCAGTAGCAATTTTTGTTAATAACAAGTGACTTTTTTTTAATGATTTTTTTATTATATTATGTTAGTCACCATACAGTACATCCCTGGTTTCCGATGTAAAGTTCAACGATTCATTAGTTGCGTATAACACCCAGTGCACCATGCAATACGTGCCCTCCTTACTACCCATCACCGGTCTCTTTTTTTTTTTTTTTAAGATTTAGTTATTTAAGAGAGAGAGCGCGAACATGTAGTGGGGAGAGGCAAAGGGAGAGAGAAAATCTCAGGCAGATTCCCTGCTGAGCACAGAGCCCCATGTGGGGCTTGATCTGAAGACCCTGAGATCACGACCTGAGCTGGAATCAAGAGTCAGTCACCCAACTGACTGAGCCAGTCAGGCGCCCTGGAAGAAGAGAACCTTAAGCAGACTCCACACTGAGTGTGGAACCCTATGTGGGGCTCCGTCTAATGACCCTGAGATCAGGGCCTGAGCTGAAACCACGAGTTGGACACTTAACAGACTGCACCATCCAGGCTCCCCAATAAGAAGTGACTTTTGTCATTTTTTTTTAAGATTCTATTTATTTATTTGACACAGAGAGAGAGAGAAATTGAGAACGAGCAGGGGGAGTGGCAAGCGGAGGGAGAAGGAGAAGATCGATCTCAATCCCAGAACCCTGGGATCATGACCTGAGCCAAAGGCAGATGCTTAACTGACTGAGCCACCCAGGTGCCCCTGTCATTTCTTTTGAAGTAGATTTCCTTATTGGACTTGAAAGAAAAGAGAAGTATGCTAATTTTATTTTATTTTTATTTTATGTATTCTAGTTTTAAAGTTAAGAAATAGAGTATCAAAGAAGACAAATTCAATGCTCATTATTCTAAAAGTAACCCTTTTATAAAAGTAATATATATTCATTATGGAAAGTAAAAAGTAAGTGAAAATAATAAAGATTGCCGGTAATTCTACTAACTGGTTTTGATATTTAGATACACTCCTTTCTCTTCATTTTTTTTTTAAATATATGTGAATCTGTATTTTACTGGTATTTAAAATTTGGGTCATAACATTCATTCGGTTTTGAAATTTGCTTTTTAACCTAATGAAAGTTATATTATGGATAATGTTCAAAGCCACCGAATACTTTTCTATGACTTATTTGTTTATAAAACATATTTTTAATAAAAATTATATACAAGATGTACATGATGATTTTATATACATATATGTTGTAAAAGCACTCCTAGTGTTAATTAACATGTCCATCACCTCACATATATACCTTTTTTTTGTAAGAATGTTAAATTTTACTCCATCTATTAGCAAATTTCCATTATACAATACAGTATTATATACTATGTCACCATATTATACCTTTATCTTACAACAAAAACTTTTACCCTTTTATCATACTCTCTTAATTTTTCCCACAGGGTCCTGGCAACCACCAGTTCTACTCTCAGTTTCTATGAGTTTGACTGACCTTTTTTTTTGTTGTTGTTGTTGTTTTTAGATACTACATATAAGTAACTCCATACAGTATATGTTTTGTCTTTCTGGCTTATTTCACTTAGTATAGTGGCTTCCAGTTTCATTCATGTTATTGCAAATGTCAGTATTTCCTTCTTTTTTTTTTAAGACTGAATAATATTCTGTTATATATATAAACCACATTTTCTTTTTCCATTCATCTGTTGAAGGACACTTAGGTTGTTTCCATACCTTGGCTATTGTGAATAATGCATCATTGAACATAGGAATATGTATAACTCTTTAAGATAGTGATTTCATGGAATATTATTTTTTTAAGATTTACTTATTTATTTATTAGAGAGCATGAGTGGTAGGAGAGTCAGAAGGAGAGAGAGACTCTCAAACAACTTCCCGTTGAGTTCGGAGGCTGACATGGGGCTTGAGGACCTGAGCTGAAACCAAGAATCAGTTGCTTAACTGACTTGAGCCAACCAGGTGCCCCTTTGTAACATAATTTTCAATGGTGCTATCATAATATGGATGTATTATGTTTAGTTTAGGATTAAAAAAAAGATTTATTTATTTATTTTGAGGGAGAAAAAGAGAGAGTGAGTACAGGGAGAGGGGCAGAGAGAGAGAAACTCAAGCAGACCCATGCTGGGTGTGGAGTGGGTCTGACTCAAGACTTGATCTCATGACTGAGATCATGACCTGAGCGGAAATCAAAGTCAGATGCTCAGCCAACTGAGCCACCCAGACACCCCCAGGACTTTTATTGTAATTTTTATTTCATTAGGGGCATTATTTTCTTCTTATGATATAGTATAATAGTGTTCCTCAAACTTGATTTGCTTTCTAGACCACTGATAGATTATTTTTACCATGTAATGATTAAATCATGAATCTAATAATTCTGACATTTACATTTCTATGTTACTGTACATATCACTAGCATGTATTGCATGTACTTTTTTATCCCTTTAATTTTTACCTTTTCGTATTTTGATTTAGGTGTGTCTCTTATTAAAAGTATATGTATATATATATTTTGCATATCCATGTATTTGGAAAATCTCTGATAGTTAAGAAGGGAATTTAGCCCATTATAAGTATTTTTGTTTAATTTGTACTAATTTTAGTGGGTGGGCTCATGAACAAATTTAGATACATGAGCTACTTTGGCTATTTTATCTTTTTTTGAATTGAAGTATACTTGACATATTAGTTTCATGTGTACAATATAATGATTCGGTATTTGCAAATTGTGCAAAATGATCATCATATTAAGTCTAGTTAACATCCATCACCATAGTTTCAGAATTTTTCCTTATGATGAGAACTTTTAAGATTTACTCTTAACAACTTTCAAATATGTATTACAGTATTAACTGTATTTGCCATGCTGTACATTATATAATCATCACTTATTTATTTTATAACTGAAAATTTATCTTTTGATCCCCTTCACCCATTTCACCCACTCTCCAACTCTCACTCTGGCAACCACCAATCTGTTGTCTGTATCTAGGAGCTGGTGTTTGTTGTCGTTTTAGATTCCACATATAAGTGAGGTCACATGGTATTTATCTTTCACTTTGCATAATGCCCTCAGAGTCCTTCCATGTTATCACAAATGGCAAGACTTCATTCTTTCTTAAAGGCTGAATAATGTGTGATCGATCAATCTATCTATCTATCATCTATCTATCTATCATCTATCTATCTATCATCTATCTATCTATCTATCTATCTATCATCTATCTATCTATCATCTATCTATATCATCTATCTGTCTATCTCACATTTTCTTTATCCATTCACCCATTGATGGACCCATGGACACATAGGTTGTTTTCTCTATCTCCTCTTAATAATTCTTTTTTTTAAAAAAGTAAATAGCATACAGTCAATATTTATCTGAGTAAAACCCCCCATTCCTAGGGTATGGTGGCAACGTATCTCTCATAACTTCTCACTAAAGCATACCATTTTACATCTTATATTTTATGTGTGTAAAATAGCTATTAATAGCCAACCTAACCCTACAGAATTTATTTTATTGACCTCATTTCTTTTTTTTCATTTTTATTTTTATTTTTTTATTTATTTTTATTTGACAGAGAGAGCCAGCCAGAGAGAGAAGGAACACAAGCAGAGGGAGTAGGAGAGAAAGAAGCAGGCTCCCAGCAGAAGAGCCTGATGCGGGGCTCAATCCCATAACACTGGGGTCACGCCCGGAGCCAAAGGCAGACGCTTAATGACTGAGCCACCCAGGCGCCCCGTATTGACCTCATTTCTTTGTTGCTGTTTGAATGACTGGCTTACGCATTTGTGTTTTTGAAATAAGTTAAAATTTTATTTTGAGGGGGAGTGCTTGTTTAAACTTCTATTTAGTTCTCAGACCACTGGAGTCTTGATCGAACTCCTGTCTCAACTAAAACTGCACTTGCCAGCATCACCGGTGACTTCTAGTTAATCTGTTGGTCATTTAATACTGTTCTTCTAACTAATTTTTCTGAAGCATTTGGCATTATTGAGAGTGGATTCCCAGAAGAATATGGTGGAAAACCATGAGAGAATGGTGTCTTAACAGGTAGTCTCCTTTGGGTGGCTTTCTTCCACTGCAGGGGAAATACAGTAGTTTCATTCAGTGTTCAATCTTTGACTCTATTCCCTTCTGACTTTTAATTTCTCCTAGGGAGAGCTCATTTAAAAGCTGTTTCCTTATTTTCATGTACAAGAGCCTGATGTCTTTTATTACAATAAAATCCTAAAGTTTGAATCCGTAGGTTGTACTATGGTATTAATAAAATTACACTACACCAAACCATCATATTTTAAATTCCAATAATTCTACTATGTCAGTATACTCAGTTTTTTCATTTGCTGGATTAACCAGCTATTTTTCTGAAACTGCTGTCAAAGCAATAGTAAATTTATTCCAAAACGGTTTAGTATTTGTGGTATTTGGCAGTATATTTAATGAGTCTTCAATTACATCTGATAGAAATACAGTTTTATCTGTCTCACACGTGTGTCCTACTCAAAGCATGGCCCCAGTGCGGGTGTTTCCGATGCTCATAAATAAGATACCAACAAACCCAGAATATTGGTACAGACTGTTCTGGACAAGGTTGTAAAATGTTAACCACAGGAAGTGATTTTAGTTCTTTTTTTAAAATCTTTTTTTCCCCTCCATCAGGCTGCCTACGTGCTCAGTGTGGCATTTTAAATTTCCTGGATCTTCTGAGTACTCAAAATTACTGGAATAAACAAATAGAATTTGATCTTATTTACTTAAATAAAATGTGGACAAATAAGTAAAATGACAGTGATCTAAGCCTGATTGTTTTGAAAATGGAATTTTTAATAAATCCCATTTAAATTTATAAAATGTGTGGTCGCAGCAAGTGCAGATCAGTGCATTAACCATCTACTCTTCTGATAATTTATAACATAGCTTGAGCCCCCATAACTCCAGCCTATTTTATCACTGCCCTTGGACATTTGTATTTACAATGTGAGTTATTGCTTATTGAATTTTAAATTATTTTAAATGGTAACAAAGGAACTAAAATGGAATTAATGGTGTGCTCAGTTTTTCTCAGTAGGTACCTGGTTTCATAATTAGTGTGTTCTTAATTAATTTCAATATATAAATATAAATACATCAATATATGTACATGTAAATTTATTAAAATTAAACATTAAAGAAAAATCTATTGATATGACTTTGGATAGGATTCTAAGAGTTTGAACTTGTCTCAACATTTTTAAACACAAAAAATTTTCTACAGTGTTCAAAGATGGCACTGTTTTTCATATAATATTTATCCCCTTTACTTTTTCTTATTTATAACATAAAAGAAAAAAACAAAGTATATTAAGAGTAGTAGTTTGGAAAATATTTTTTGATTTATTTGGTATTTTTATTTTTGAAATACAGTTGGCATACAGTGTTGTATTAGTTTCAGGTGCACAACACAGTGATCTGACAGTTCTATGCATTATTCATGCTCATCACCGTAAGTGTAGTCACCATCTGTCACCATACAACATTATTACAATATTACTGATTATATTCCCTGTGCTGTACTTTTTGTTTCTGTGAATTATTTCTTTTATAACTAGAATTTTGTACCTCTTAATCACCTTCATCTATTTAAGTTTTTAAATTTTTTCTGGGTGGATTTTAGTTATTCTGATCATTTTGCTAAGGTTATAATTCATTGTCTTGGTTCTGCTCAAGTGCCCGATATTTTACCACATGGTAAATAATTTGAAATACTTTTATGTTTTGGGTGGTCCATTTTAATTATTCTTGATCAAGGATGACTGACTTTATAAAAGGCCATGATATAATCCCTCTCTCATTATTTTTATATTATAAAATGCTTAGATGAATGAGTCACATTTTTGTGGTGTTGGCAAACCACAGCTTAATTCAAGACCAGTGTGGGTCAGAATCTAATTTTATCAACATTTGGAACTTGTACTGTTTTGAGGTTTTGCAGATATCCATTCAGCGCGTAATTTGTTAACTAAAATAAGAGGAAAATAAAGTATTATGCTTTGTATTTTCATTGATGATATGATATGACTTTTCTCTCATACCGCAAGCCAAAGCTGTAGGCTGCCACCTTCTTTATTTTACCTGACCACAGCATTTCTTACTTGAGACTGACGGCTCCAGATGCTACCTCAGCTCCTGCCTACCATGTCGTACTTCTGCTTCTTTGTCCTCCATTTGCATGTCTTTGTCTATCTCATTTATTCCTGCACCTTTGACTACTAGTGACTCTCAGTTTTGTGGGTGTACAAACTCTTTCTTAACTCATGACCCTGGATCACCCATGAAAGATGATTGTAAGCGGTGATAGGTGTTAGAGGAGCTGTGAGAATAAATAAATAATTAAAAAAAAATAAAAGGGAGAACCTGACCTAGTTTGGAAAAGGTGCTTATGAAAGGCTTCCTAGAAGAACTGATAGCTGAGGTAGAATTTGAAAGCAGTGATGGAAATGATGTCATGAAGACGCAGGCAAGCAAGATTTTTGAACCTGTCTAAAACTGAATTTGCCAAACATCATTCTTATAATAGCAATACCTGATTAAAATCATTCAGTGCCTTCTCATCATTTACAAAGTAAAGTTAGAACCCTCAGCTTAGGACTCAAAGTCTGTCATATCCTGGTCTCAAGTTAATTTTCTTTCTTTTCTTTTTTTCTTAAATTTTCATTTGATTTCTCATATTTCCTCTGATGAACTTGATTGGTCCCAAAACATAAGTGCACATTTAAGACTTCATCATTTATCATTTATTTCCTACTATTCTCTTTGCTTGGATTATCCTCCTTCTTCCCACATTTTCTTTTTCAACATCTCTTACTCATCATTCAAAGCCTGGTGAAATATTATCTTACCTTTGTAAATTAAATTTTCCACCCAGTGGGTTTTCGTACACCTTTTGACATGACTTTGATATGTTCTTAACATATCATTCTCACAAAAGGCAGTGTTGTATAGATGCTTAAAGCAGTGGCTCTGGCACAGACCCACCTGGAGTCAGGATTCTGATTCTTCTGTTTATTACCTGTGTGATCTTGTACAAGTTAATGATAGTACCTCCGTCATAGTGTTGTCATAAGGGTCACACATATTTATTTCTTAGAACAGTAGCTCACTTGTATTAAGTGTTCAGTTTCTTAGTTGTCACTTTTTTATTATACATCATCCAACACTTTCAGGCTACAGGCCCCTTGGGACAAAAGCTGTGTTATTCACCTTTGTGCTGACTGCAAAATAAATGGAAAAAAAAAGATACTGTTAGGTCGAGATGAAAGAGATGCTAAAGCATTACAGTTCAGACTTTACTTGGTGGGATGGTATTTCCTATTTTGCATCAGAGCCATTTATTCATTCAGCAGATATTTGTGGAGTACCTACTCTGTCCCAGGCACAATGCTAGGGATGGAACTAGGGATGAGCTGGTGAGCAAAGAAACAAGGCTCATGCTGTTGTGAACTTCACACAAAGAATGGTGATTAAGAAAGATGTTAACCAGATAGCCATGCAAATAGACGTGTAATTCAAACTACCTCTCGTGCTTTGAAGGAGTGGCATGTGGTATTTTGTGTTTGTTTGTGGTGTGTGTGTGTGTGTGTGTGCACGCACACATGCACACTTATGGGGATGAGGTTGATTTGGTTTGAGAGGTTATGAATGGCATCCTTGAGGAAGTGATAGATGTTTTGTGATGAGATAGATGAGTAAATATTTCCCAGGTGGTAGGGAGAACCTGGTGAACATGAGGGAAAGATGCTGGTATGACTGGGACAGAGAGAGCAGGGGAGAACATGATAGGAGTTGGGGCAGTAAAAGTAGGTCTTTGTAGAGTAGGAGTATATTTTATATTGTAAGAATAATGGGAGATCATTTTAAGTACTGGATGTTATCAGTTTTGCACTTAGGAAAAAAAAATTCTCTGTATGCAATGTAGAGAGTAGATGGATAGGCCTGGAAAGGATATAAATTGATGTCTTAGGAAGATGATGAGATTTTTCTACTAGTTCGATGATGGTTAGGTAAGGTTAGAAAGATGACCAGATTTGGATATATTTTAAAAAAAAAAACAGGAAGTATCACATTGGACACGTGGAAGTTCTTTCCTAGAGCTTATATCCAGGGAAAGCCTTAAAAACATACAAAGTAGACAGCTGCCCAGCATTTTTACTTAAATTTTGTACTTTGTTGGTTTTTTAAAATTTAAACTCAAGTTATTTAACATAAAGTGTAGTATTAATTTCAGGGTAGAATTTAGTGATTCATCAGTTGCATATAATACCCAGTGCTCATTATGTCAAGTGCCATCCTTGATGCCTATCACGCAATTACCCCAACCCCCACCTACCTACCTTCTGGCAACCCTCAGTTTGTTTCCTATAGTTAAGAGTCTCTTATGGTTTGTCATCCTCTCTGTTTTTATCTTATTTTATTCTTCCTTCCCTTCTCCTATGTTCATTAGTTTTGTTTCTTAAATTCCACACATGAGTGAAATCATGTGGTATTTATCTTTCTCTGACTGACTTATTTCACTTAGCATAATACCCTCTAGTTCCATCCATGTCTTTGCAAATGACAAGATTTCATTTTTGATGGCTGAATAATATTCCATTGTATATACCATTTCTTCTTTATCCATTCATCCATCGATGGGCATTTGGGATCTTTCCATAGTTTGGCCATTGTGGACATTGCTGCTATGAATATTGGGGTGCATGTGCACTCTTTGAAACACTATATTTGTATGCTTTTGATAAATACCTAGTGGTGCAATTGCTGGGTCACAGGGTAGCTCTATTTTTAACTTCTTGAGGAACCTTCATACTGTTTTCCAGAGTGGCTGCACCAGTTTGCATTCCCACTGTCTTTACTGCTAAAATGTTTTTTGCTTACTTATTTACTTTTATGTTTTACTTAAATATTTACTCAAATTTTACTTAAAATCCCATCATTATGGTTTTTTTAGAAGAATGAAATGAATCATTTCTTCTTAGAATTCCGCTGGGAGAATAAAATGAAGCTTCTGTTTTTAAGACATATGCACCACTGGAGAGGCAGAACATGAAACTGTTGTAGTTTTAGTTTAGGACCTCAATTTCTAAGATTTTTGGGAGTTTGTGGTGGACAGGGTATAAGAAGGCACTGTAGAAGTGAGAGGTTATGGAGCATTTTTTGGCAAGGTCAAGGCAAGTGGGCTTAGAAGAGGGTAGTATGGGATCTAAAAGGAACAGGAGTGAAGAGAAAGATGAAAAAGGGATATCTATAATATATATGAAAGGATACATATGTTTGTGTATATATATAAAGGATGTATATGATGTTAGGGTATGTTTACATATATATATAAATAAATATGATGAAAGGATTATATACCTATAAAAGTGATGGAAATACATCTTACCTTTTTCATAATTTTTTTTCTAGAGCAGTAATAGATTAGGTAGTTTAAATTTGCAAACTTCTGTTTCTTTCATACTCCTTGAAAAATATTGAATTGTACCACTAGATTATATATGTAGTGACCAAAACTTAATCTTGTTCTTTCCTGAGTGGGAGGAACTAAATTGGTACATTTTAAAGTAATGTTCTTTTCTCCATTAATTTACTCATGTAGGCACTAATTGATGTGTGAAATGGTATCCTATTATTACAGGGAAGTGACATGAACTTTCATCACCTTCTGTCATGTGCAATTGTACTTGTTTCAATAGAGGCTAGGAATGATAGAATAAAATTGTTAAAACTAATGATGCAAAATTGATTGTTACTGTAAAAAACTTAAAGGTGGAAGTCATTTCATGAAGTGTGAATATTGTTACAAATCATGACAAAAATGGGTTTTTTAACCACCATTCCATTTTTCTAGCCAAGACACTTGGATACTAAGCAATACTAGAAGGTGCCTATTAAAGTTTAAACATGTGTGGTTATATACGTGAACTGAAAATAGCCCTCTGATGTGAAATCTTAGAAGATACTTTATTGCAAGGGTTAAAGTTTATACTATGTGGAGAAAAAATATTTTTCTATTACCTCAGAAGGAAATCCTAAGGGTCATACATACCTTTGTGTTCTTAAAAAAATGCTTGGTAATTTCTGCTGATGGATAAATTTGAATGTACTTATTTTTTTTCCTCAGTGTAGGAGATGACATTTAAATTAAGTGATAAAAATGACATTTAATTGCTTGTGACTTTAAATGTAAAACACTGCCATTCATAAATCTCCAGACTGAGTGGTAGATAGATATATTTTAACATCAGTTCTCATTTTAAGAATTATTGGCCATAGTAAATCTAGGTGAGACTATTTAAAATATCTATATGAATAGATTCTTGGATGTGGGAAATCTTATTTTTTATAGCCAGATGATTATTATTGGAACCAGTGGGGGTTGCATACATGAAAAGATAATATTGTGATTAAGATAGTGTACTTGTCTGAAGGGAAATCTCATTGAGGCTAAACTAGTTAAATGAAAGTCTATGGTTTACTATTTCTAAGTAATACATTGAATGAAATTTTTACTACTACTCCTGTTTTAATTTCTATTCATGATTTTTCAGGAAAAGAAAATTTAGAGAATGAACTTTACTTTCCCTGTCATTTGAATTAGTTGTCAATGTATTGACCCCTGTGTTTATATATCGTATCCAGGAAGTCCTTAACTGAATTGTGAGGTAGATAAAACTTGACTTTTGTCTCCTTCTTCTCCATAACTATTTCCCCAAAGCTCTTCTGTTCCTAAACTCAGCTATTCTTTATCTCAGTCTCATAAACTTCAATTCTCAATTGCCTGATAAGAAATTAAATGCAGTGGGATAAGAAAATAACACATCACTAAGTGTGAATTATTAATATTCACTAAGTGTGAATATTATCATTATGTTCCTGTACTAGGGTTAATTGTTTAGTTCTTGGAGGTTCTGTATAAAATAAATAAAGAAAACAAAAAAGGAAAAGAAAAGCTGGCCATGTATGGGCCATGGTGATTCATCCAATTCTATGAACTTAAGTCTCTCTAACAATAGTTCCCATTTTTAGATGATAAAGATATTATACTTTCCAGAGTTATTTGCATTTTCACTGAGAACTGAATTTACTCCCAAGTAAACCCAATTTAAACCGAATTTCAGATTGTTCTCTTATTTCTCGTTCTAGAGATTTTGACTCCCCTGAATCTTATATCTGCACACATTCTTTTGTAGAAGTTTATCCCTCCACGTTTCTGCAACTATGTGTTTGTATGTGGGTAGTTGGGGAAAGGACCTGCCCATCAGTTCAGGTCATCACATTGCCACAGATGTCTGAAGGTAATGCTCATAGTGAAAATTCAGAGAAATAAACTTTGAGCAGCGTGATGGGTATGGCCTTCTTTGTGGCATCACACCGCTTTCCTACCCCAACTGCTCCTAAAGCATAAATATTAAAAAAAAATTACACTCATTTGAAAATGTTATTAGTGTATTTGGGAGCCTTTGGAACTATATCCTGTAAAAAGAGTAGAAGCAATTTCTCCAAGTAGTACATTCAGAGTGTTGCATTAATTTTTATCATAGGAGCTTTAGAAGCATTGCTTTCTTGGACCTTTTAAAAGTAGTCTTTTGGAAGATTCAACTTAAACTGAAATCGGATCTATCACAAAATCATGTTGATTTCCCTTGAGAAAGAGCTCTTAAATTCGTTGACTTCTGCCATTTTCACTGCCACTGCTGTGGCTCATTCGTGTCATTTCCTCTACAGACAACCTCCACGCTGGCCAATTTGGTCTGGGTGCTTACACTTCTGCTCTTCTCCCCAAGCTCACTATGTGTTGCTTTTACAACAGGAACCTATTATGGGTGCCAAAGTCCAAACCTCAGGAACCTTTGAAATGGCCTCTTTTTTTCCTGTACTCTTAGGTTCCAGAAGCTTCTCTTATTGGAGATTTATGTTGTATATCCTTGATTACAAAATAATAAATTGCAACTGATTTCCATGTAAAGACAGGTGACACTTTAAAATAACAGTTTGGTCTTCATACTATACACTATAATTAGACCAAAAATAACTTTAATTATACTATCTAGATACATTTTTAAAATAGGTCTCAGCTGGTATACAAGAATAATCCATAATTGAGACCTTAAAAATTATGTCATGTGTACTGAACCCTAGGAAAAAACAAAATAAAAAATTATATTTAGATTGTACAGAGAAAGGTGTTATTTCTCTAGGCAAAAGCAGTTAGTATGAATTTGATTTTTTTCCCCCACTCATTTACTTACATTCTGAAATTTGCCACACTTTTGACTTTTTAATATTAATATCCAAATCAACTGACCATCCATGCAATAAATTGCTTCACAGAGAAGGGCTGTATAATGATACTATTGTGTGATATGTATAACAGCTATTTTTCTGTAGTGTGGGTGAAAGAAATAACTTTTTTTCCTGATGACCAATCAATTCTATGGAATGGATGGTCCAAAATAAGCAGTTTTTCTGTATTGATTTGTTTTCTGTCAAATGTAATAGAAAAAAGGAAAGAAATTTTGCAATAAGAACTTTGTTTTATAAGCCTTGTAATGCCTCTATCCTATATCAAGTGGATCTTTTCTTCACACTCTCTTCATCTTTTTAAAACTGATCAACTCAGTTGACTATCTCAGGTGAATTTACTGGAAGAATAACTTTCTCTCTCTCTCATTCTCTCTCTCTCTCACACACACACACACACGCACACACATGCACACACACACACACACACACACAGAGAGGGAGAAGGAGGAAGGGAAGGACAGTGGGATGGGGGGGAGAGAGAGGCAGAGAAAGATAGAAATAAAGAAAAATGAAAGAAAGAAAAACTATGGAGATAAAACAAAGGTCGATGTGGATTACCATTCAATTCCAAGCTTTCTTCTATAACAAAATTTCATTTTAGCTGTTAATTCAGTGGATAGTAGCTGGCATCATCTATACGTTGATAGTCAGGTCTTGCATACAGAAGTTGGTGGTTTACATCAGTTTCTCTAAAACATTTCTAGGTGATTTCAGTATCTTCTGTTACCTCAGTTTATCAATTCCTTGCCCCTTTCTCACTTGATACTCATCTGTTAAAATCCCACACTTGGTACAACACATTCCTGCTTACTATGTGCCTGTACGTCTGGAGCTGAGCATGCCTAGAAAATGCATGTATATTGAAATTCACTCCAATTTCATGATCACTAAGCTGATGTCTTGTTAGTGCTTCCTGGCAGTCCTATTACATTTACCTAATCCATTTGCTTTCCCACTCTCCTAGATGACTTTTTTCATACCTTCTTCCATCTGTTCAACACCCCCCATCCTCACTTTCAGCTGATGACCCTTCTTCCCATCTTACTGAGGAAAATAGAAACAATCAAAACAAATTATAAAAGCTACCACCACTGCAACAATCCATCTGTATTTGTACCCATATATTTAGACTTTCCTCCTGTTTTTTCAGTGAACTCATTGTGCTTCAACTAAAAGCTCATCTTTCCACTGATATGCTTGATCCCATCCTCTCTTGCCAACTCATGGACGTTGCTCCAGGCTCCCTCTATACTTTCAACATAAACTTTTCTTTCACTATTGGGTCATTCCCATCAGTGGAAAAATATACTGTAATTTTTCTCATTTTATAAATCCCTATTTTGAGTCCATATTTCATTTTTTTTTAAAGATTTTATTTATTTATTTGACAGAGATAGAGACAGCCAGTGAGAGAGGGAACACAAGCAGGGGGAGTGGGAGAGGAAGAAGCAGGCTCATAGCGGAGGAGCCTGATGTGGGACTCGATCCCAGGACCCTGGGATCACGCCCTGGGCTGAAGGCAGACGCTTAACCGCTGTGCCACCCAGGCGCCCCCATATTTCATTTTTTTAAAGGGTTTTTTTTTAAGACTTATTCACTTATTTGAGAGAGAGAGCAGGGGGAGGGGCAGAGAGAGAGGGAGACGGAGAGAAGCAGACTCCCTGTTGAGTGTGGAGCCCAACATGGGGCTCAATCCCAACCTGAGATCATGACCTGAGCCGTAATCTAGAGCTGGACTCTCAACTGACTGAGCCACCCAGATGCTCCTCATTTGTGATATCATGTCATTTCACTCTTCCCCTTTACAGCAAAACTACTTGAGACAGTTATAGTTTCTGTATCCAAGTCCTTTCATTATTTCTCACTTTAGAAAAAATTATATTCAAATGTATTGATCAGCACCACATAGTACACAAGATCAGTTGTATTTTTTTTTATGATTTGTTGAATGAGTTTTTTATCTAATTTTTTAAAAAAGATTTTATTTATTTATTTGACAGAGAGACAGCCAGCGAGAGAGGGAACACAAGCAGGGGGAGTGGGAGAGGAAGAAGCAGGCTCCCAGCAGAGAAGCCTGATGTGGGGCTTGATCCCAGAATGCCGGGATCACGCCCTGAGCCAAAGGCAGATGCTTAACGACTGAGCCACCCAGGCGCCCCTTTCTAATGTTTTTAATATATTAAAAACCTTGTTTTATATCATCTTAAAAACATGGTTACTAAAGAAAGCCTCCCTTTCCTAAATTCCCAATGAAAAGATACTAAAATGTAACATGTCACTTTCTTAAAAATTTGAGACATTTTGTAGTTACCTTTGTGACAATGAGAATTACCATTTTATATTGGAGTTGACTATATTTTACTAGTATGAGAAGTAATTTCTTAGCAATGCTGTCTGGTATGGTCTTGATGTAGGATGCTATGACTAGAAATACATACCATTGCCTTTCCTATCATAACATTGTAGTGGTTTTCTTGAATCATTCTAATAAAGCTTCCTTCCATCCCTTCCTCTTTCCTGAATCGGCTTTTGTTCAGTTCTCCATTGAGCTCGTTGTTGTTGTTGTTTGTTATTTTTCCCCAGTGGCCAATCTGTAGTTTTGGGCTGCTGGAGACAATCACTTTATTCTTCTTGAAACAACGTCTTTACTTGGTTTCTAAGACTGTTAAAGGAAACTTCATTCCCTCTGGTTTCTGCTCTACCATGTTGGTCATTCTGTTCAGTCTCACTGACTGGTTCAAGTTCAATATCTTCAATAATATTTGTTAGTTTTATGATCTGTATTTTCACATTTTCTCTTTGGAGGAAAGAGTCAAGTAAGTTGTTTTAGATGAATGTAACTTCTTATAATACTCAATATCAACTGGTTTCATGTAGGGCTTAAGTGTAATGATGAAAACCAAATGCTGACTATCCATGTGGTAAAATCTAAAACAAAATAAAAATTTTCATTTTTATTCCTGAAAGCATGCAATAAAATGTCATTTTAACATAGTCCAGTTGTTTCACATTTTCAGATATTTGAAAAGTCTCCAGATAGATCACCACACATTGCATACATTTATTGGCCTTTTGATGGCTTGGTATAGAATGTTGGTCATGCAGTAAGCACCATATGTGTTATTCAGAGATTAAACTTTATAATAAATTATCAGGATTCGAAAGTTTTGAAGCAATATGTGTATCTGGGAAACATTTTAGAGTCTTCCTGTCTACTCTTATTTCCTTATTTAAGAAGGAGCAAAAAAATATAAAGTATGTAAGAAGATCTTCAGAAAATTTTTAAACTGGGTTTGTAATGGTTTACAGTCACTTTGACTATCTGAAAATGTGTGGTGTTATCATTTCTTGATAATGTTGGGTATAGGAAATGTCATTTCACTCTTTCATTCTAATGAATGTAATAATTATATAGTTATATAATACATATGAAAAATTAACTCGAGCAATTATTTTAAAAAGTATTATATGCAGGTTATGTCCATTTAAGGAGTTATTTCAGGCTCAACAATCATTTATTAAAAATGTGAATAAATAACTGTGTTTGTATAAAGTTGGTTGACCAGCCCATAGACATTACATGAAATGACTTGTAGTTTGATAGTATTTTTTCTTTTTTTTTCCTTTGCTTGTTTTGTTTCTTAAATTCCACAAATGAGTGAGATCATATGGTACTTGTCTTTCTCTGAGTGACTTATTTTGCTTAACATTATACTTTGTAGTTCTATCTATGTTATTGCAAATGGCAAGATTTCATTCTTTTTTATGATTAATAATATTCTATTGTATATATATATACCACATCTTCTTTACCCATTCAACTGTCGATGGATACTTGGGCTGCTTTCATAGTTTGGCTATCGTAAATAATACTGCAATAAACATAGGGGTGCATGTATCCCTTTGAATTAGTGTTTTTGTAATTTTGGAGTAAATAACCAGTAGCGTGATTACTGGATCATAGGGTAGTTCTACTTTTAACTTTTGGAGGAACCTCCATTCTGTATTTCCAGAGTGGCTGCCCCAGTTTGCATTCCCACCAACAGTGCAAGACAATTCTTTTTTCTCCACATCGTCTCCAACACTTGTTTCTTTTGCTTTGGATTTTAGTCATTCCGACAGGTATAAGGTGATATCTCATTTTGGTTTTGATATGCATTTCCCTGATGATGAGTGATGTTGAACATCTTTTCATCTATCTGCTGTCCATCTATATGTCTTCTTTGGAGAAATGTCTGTTCATGTCTTCTGCCTGTTTTTAAATTGCATTATTTGTTTTCTGGGTGTTGAATGGTATCCGTCCTTTTTATATTTTGGGTACTAATCCTTTATCAGATTTGTCATTTGCAAATACTTTATCCTGTTTAGTAGTATTGTTGATTGTTTGTTAGCTGTGCAGAAGCTTTTTATTTTGATGTAGTCCTAATAGTTTAATTTTTTTTTTATTTCCCTTGCCTCAGGAGACATATCTAGAAAAATGTTGCTATAACTGATGTCAGAGAAATTACTGCCTCTGCTCTCTTCAAGGATTTTTATGATTTCAGGCCTCACATTTAGGTCTTTAATTCATTTTGAATTTACTTTCATGTATGGTAAAATAAAGTGGTCTAGTTTTATTCTTTTGTATGTATGTAGGTTTTCCCCAACACCATTTGTTGAAGAAACTGTCTTTTTCCCATTGTGTATTCATTCCTCCCTTGTCCAAGATTAATTGGCCATATAATTGTGGGTTTAGTTTTGGGTTTTCTATTCCATTGCATTGATCTCTGTGTCTGTTTTTGTGCTAGTATCATAATGTTTTGATTACTACTGCTTTGTAGTATAACTTGAAGTCTAGAACTGTGATAACTCTTTTTTTTTGTCAAGATTACTTCAGCTATTTGAGGTCTTTTGTGGTTCCATATAAATGTTAGGATTGTTTCTTCTAGTCCTGTGAAAAATACTGTTGCATTTTGATAGGGATTCCATTAAAATTGCAGATTGCTTTGGGTGGTATAGACATTTTAACAATATTTGTTCTTCCAACCCATGAATGTGGAATATCTTTCCAGTTCTTTATGTCATCTTCAATTTCTCTCATCAGTGTTTCATAGTTTGCAGAGTATAGGCCTTTCACCTCTTTGGTTAAGTTTATTCCTAGAGGGGTTTTTGTGTGTGCGTGTGTGTGTGGTTATAAATGGCATTGTTTTCTTAATTTCATTTTCTGCTGCTTCATCATTAGTGTACCGGAATGCAACGGATTTCTGTACATTGATTTTTGTATGCTGCAACTGTACTGAGTTCATTTAACAGGTAGTTTATTGCTAGAGTCTTTAGGGTTTTCTGAATGTAGTTATCATGTCATCTGCAAATACTTCTTTACCAATTTGGATGCCTTTTATTTCTTCGTGTTTTCTAATTACTATGGCTAGGACTTCCAGTGCTATGTTGAATAGAAGGAGTGAGAGCCACATTCTTATCTTGTTCCTAACCTTAGGGGAAAAGCTCTCAATTTTTTAAGCACTGAGTATGATGTTGGCTGTGGATTTTTCATATAAGGCTTTTATTATGTTGAGAAACATTCCCCTAGACGTAGTTTGTAGAGGGTATTTATCATGAATGGATGTTGCAGTTTGTTGAATGCTTTTTCTGCATCTATTGAAATGATCATATGATTTTTATCCTTTCTCTTATGGATGTAATGTATCACATTGATTGTTTTGTGACTATTCGACCACCCTTGCATCCAGGGAATAAACCCCCCTTGATTGTGGTGTACGGCTTTTTAAAATTTATTATTGGATTCAGTTTGCTAATATTTTGTTGAGGATTTTTACATCTATATTCATGAGAGATAATGGTCTGTGGTACTTTTTGAGGTATCTTTATTTGGTTTTGGTATCAGGGTGCTGCTGGCCTCAGAATGAATTTGGAAGTTTTCCTTCCTTTTGAATATTTTGGAATAGTTTGAGAAGAATAGGTATTAACTCTTCTTTAAAGGTTTGGTAGAATTTGCCTGTGAAGCCATCTGGTTCTGGTTTTTGGGAGGTTTTTTTTTTTGTTTTTGTTTTTTGATTACTCATTCATTTATTGCTGGTAATTAGTCTATTCAGGTTTTCTATTTATTCCTGCTGTAGTTTTGTTAGGTTATATGTTTCTAGGAATTTATACATTTTTCTAGGTTGTCCAATTTATTGGCATATAGGTTTTCAAAATATTGTTACAGTTGTTTTTATTTCTGTGGTGATGGTTGTTATTGCTCCTCTTTCATTCATGGTTTTGTTTATTTGGATTTCCTCTCTCACTCTCTCTTTTTTTTATGACTCTGGCTAGAGATTTATCAACTTTGTTGATCTTTTCAAAGAACCAGCTCCTGGTTTTGTTGATATGTTCTATTGCTTTTTTAGTTTCTATATTGTTTATTTCTGTTGTAATATTTATTATGTCCTTCCTTTTGCTGGGTTTAGATTTTGTTCTTTTTTCTAGCTCCTTTAGGTATAAGGTTATGTTATTTATTTGGGATTTTTCTTGCTTATTGAGGTGGGCCTATATTGTTATAAACTTCCCTCTTAGAACCACTTTTGCTGCATCCAAAAGATTTTGGACCATTGTGTTTTCATTTTCTTTTCTTTCCATGTAATTTTTAAATTTCTTCTTTGATTTCTTAGTTGACCCATTCATTGTTTAGTAGCATATTATTTAACCTCCATGTATTTCTGCTCTTTCCAGATTTTTTCTTGTGGTTGATTTCTAGTTTCATAGCATTGTGGTTAGAAAAGATACATGGTGTAACTTTGAGTTTTTTGAATTTGTTAAGACTTGTTTTGTGGCCTAATATGTGATCTGTTCGGGAGAATGTTCTGTGTGAACTTGAAAAGAATGTGAATTCTGCTGTTTTAAGATGAAGTGTTCTGAATATGTCTGTTAAATCCATCTGGTCTAGTGTGCCATTCAAAGCCTCTTGTTTCCTTTTTGCTTTTCAGTTTGGATGATCTGTCCATCCATATAAGTGGGGTGTTAAAGTCCCCTACTATAATTGTGTTAATGTTGATTATTTCCTCTATGTTTGTTATTAGCTACTTTATATATTGGGGTACTCCCATACTGAGTGTATCAATGTTTACAGATTATTACATCCTCTTTTTGAGTTGTCTCCTTTATTATTATATAGTGTCCTTCTTTGCCTTTTGTTACAGTCTTTGTTTTAAAGTCAGTTTTGTCCAGTATGAGTAATGCTACCCCAGCTTTCTTTTGACAACCTTTTGCATGATAAATGTTTCTCCACTCTTCACTTTCAATCTACATCTTTCAGTCTGAAATGAGTCTTTCAGAGGCTGCATCTAGATGGTCTTATTTTTTTATGCACTCTGTCACCCTGTATCTTTTGATTAGAGCATTTAGTCCATTTACATTCAGAGTAATTATTGATAGATATGTATTTATTGACAATTTATTACTTGTTTTGTGGTTGTTCTATAGATCTTCTCTGATCCTTTCTTATCTTGCTCTCTTTCATGGTTTTTGTTGTTTTTCTTTAGTGATATACTTGGATTCCTTTCTCTTTATTCATTGCATATCCATTACTGGGTTTTTGATTTGTGGTTACCATTGGGTTTGTATATGACATCTTCTGCATATAGCAGTGTATATGAAGTTGATGGTTGCTTAAGTTTGAACACATGTTTATTCCTCTCTCCTCTAGGCTTTAGATACATGGTGTTATAATTTACAACCTTTTATTTTATGACTCCCTTGACTGATTTTTATAGAAATAGGTATTTTACTGCTCTTGTGTTTTTTACTTTTCATATTCTCACTTCTGTTCTTTCCTTTCCATTCAAGGAGTTCCTTTTAATATTTCTTGTAAGGCTGGTTTAGTGGTCATGAACTTCTTTAGTGTTTGTTTGCCTGAAAAACTCTTTATCTCTCTTTCTATTCTAAATATAGTCTTGCTGGATAGAATATTTTTGGGTGCAGATTTTTCCCTTTCAGAACTTTGAATATATCATTCCATACCCATCTGTCCTGCAAAGTTTCTGCTGAAAAATCTTTAGATAATTGTATGAGGTTTCCATTATAGATAACTATCCTCTTTTCTCTTGCTCCTTGAAAAAAAATTTTTTTTTATCTCTACTTCTTGCCATTTAATTACTATGTATCTTGTATAACCCTTTTGGGTTTAATTTTTGGGGGGATCTCTGTGCCTCATGGATCTGGATATCTGTTTCCTTTCCCAGATTAGGGAACTTTTCAACTATTATTTCTTCAAATAAATATTCTGCCCCTTTTCCTCTCTCTCCATCTTCTGAGATCACTATAATGCTAATGTTATTATGCTTAATGGAATCACTGAGTTCCCTAAGACTATTCTCAATTTACATAGTTTTCTTTCCTCTCCTTTGCTCAACTTGGTTAGTTTCCATTACTCTGTCTTCAAGGTCACTAATTCATTCCTCTGCTTCATCTAGCCTGCCATTTTTTCCACCAAGTGTATTTTTAATTTCATTTATTTTGTTCTTGATCTCTGATTGTGTGTATGTGTGTGTGTGTGTGTGTGTGTGTGTGTGATCTCTGTTTTAAGGTTCTCGCTGATGTTCTCCACTCTTTTCTCAAGTCTAGTGAGTATGATAATTACTTTAAATTCTCTATCAGACATATTATATATGTTTCACTTAGGTCTTTTGCTGTGGTTTGGTCCTGTTCTTTCATTTGGGACATATTTCTCTGTCTCCTCATTTTTGTTCAGCTCTTTATTTTTGTGTGTTAAGAAAGTCAGCTACTTCTTTTGCTCTTAACGGTAATAGCTTATGAAGAAGAGGTCCTGTAGTGCCTTGCAGTGAAGTGTCCCCTCTTCTCTAGGTCTTGGCCCTTTAGGGAATGTCTCATGTGTGTGCTCTGCTGTTGAGTCCTGGCCTCTTTTTTTTTAGTCCAGTTGTCTGCAGAGGCTCTCTTTGCCTATTATGGGTAGTATTTGGTCCCTAGCAGGGGTGGGACACATTTTTAACAAAGTGTGTTTTGGTCTGCTTGTAAAATGAGACCTGCTACCTGGAATTGGAGGGAGGAACTGCAGCTGAGGTCCTGCAAAGTGCACAGATCTAGAGATGTGGTGTTGGCAGGGTTTGCTTAGGTCTTCTGGGGGAGGGTCCCATAGTTCTGGGACTAAGTCAAGCATGACTGGGAGAGGTAGATCCCCAAAAGCACATGAGGCAGGGGAGCTTGGTGTGAGTAAGTTAAGTAAAGAGTATTGGTGCCTTGCTGGTTCCCACAGGTGGCTTTTGTTTATGTTGGTGGGCAGGGGAGGAAAACGGCACCTGATAGCTCCTTTGTTCCTGGTAGGGTCTCCTTGTGATCCCTTTCTCTCCAGACCAACTTTAGATGAGCAAATCACTCTTCCTCTCCTCTGTCCCTTGGTGTTTTTCAAACTTCTAGGTCTATGCTGTATCTGCATGGGCTGTTTGTTATACTGTGTCTTTAGGGGCAGGTACTCTGTTTCCTAGTGCCCTCTAGACTCTGCCAGAACTGAGCTCCCTGATTTTTAAAATTCCAGGCTTTAAGTACTGCTGGTTGTAAGAACACATGAAATTCAGTCCCCTTCACTTTCAAAGGAAAATGTTATGGGGATTTATCCTCCCTGTTCTTGGGCTCCCCAGTGTGAAAGTCTGTTTTTCACCCTTTTCTCTGCCATTGACTCCCTCCCCACCACAGATGGCCATGGACCATTTCACTCCCAAACTGCATTTTTGTCCCTCCTACCTTCTTCACTGTGGCCTCTTCTCTGCCTTTATTTGTAGAGTTTTTTCTGCCAGTCTTCAGATCATTTAAGGAGTTATTTACACTGATGTGAGTGCTATCTACTTATATCCATGCAACAAGGCAAGTTTAGGGTCCTCTTACTCTGTCATCTTCCCAACTATCAGATTTCTCTTGCTCTTAGTTGATAGTATTTTAAAGTATAATCTACTTTTTCACTGAGATTTTTTTGGTAGCTCTTGGTTCATCCACTATTCAGTATGCTAGGGAGTCTTTGTTCATTTCTCCAGAGAAGGAATTACTCAGAAAAATATGAATAAAGTGAAAAGCAAGAGAATGTTTTGCTTCAGGAGGATGTAGTGATGGGGATGGGGAAAAAGTCAAAGAAGTTGTAAGGCTTTTGACCTGGTCTGGAAGATCCCTCAGAAAAGAGCCATGTTCCTTGCCTACCTCCTTCTACTAGTTGAGCCCCAGATGAAGAGCAATAAAGACCTCAGAAAGGATTTTGAGTTCCTAGAGCCAAGGAGACCTGGAGCTTACCCCTGTGGGAGGGCCCAGGACCTGGGGAGGAGGGACTAGTCTCTAGAGTTGAAAGGGCTATCTAACAGCTCTGAGCAGATTGGCCTGAGGCTGACTTATAACTTTCCCATGGACCATGTTGATCTGCAATGATGAAAAATTCTCAGGAACCCAATGGAGTTATGAAAATAGCAGAGAGAGTTGCTGGATAGGACCTCAGAGATGAGAATTATTAGGTTTGACAGAATTGTAACCTCAATAGACATCTTCCAAGGACCAGAATACAGAAGAGGTAAGATTCAGAGGACGTGAGCATGAATGAATAACACCAAGGAGTATTCCCATCCCTGTTTATTAACACTGCATAAGACTCTTGGCACTTAGATTCAATCTTAAGCAAAAATAGCTGGAGTTTGAATGAGTTTAGAAATTGTTATAAAAAATAAAGTTTTTTTTCCCCCACAACTGAATTTCTGGATGGAACTTCATACCTGTTTCACACATTTCTTTTTTTCAAACATATTGAAAATTTTGACTAATATTTATTCTTGACTCAGTAGACAACCATAATCATATGATAGCAGGTGATAATTACCTACTTAGGTACTTTCTAAGGGCTACTTGGCTGGCATATGCAGCACTTTGTAAGGCCTGATTGGCAAAAATCATTTCTTCAGGGACTCTAGAATGGGGATTTCCTTGACCTTGGGGGCATTTGAGATCCACATAAGAGAAGAATCTAGATACCCTTCATCATATATATGAAAGCACCATGAATAAATAAGTTCCTATCTGTTGTCTCTAAGAGTAAGTAGATAAAAGCCACACTCAAAGGCTTTTAGATCCAAAGCCACACATTTTCAGGCTTTTAGATCCAACACTGAGTAATTCCCAAGTTCATGGTAAATTGTCTCCTTCCATCATTGTTTATAGGTTTACTCTGGAACACAGCTCTCTAAGACCAGCTTCTATTTTTGTTTTTTCTTCTACTAACCCATCCTCCAATTCGCTAAACGCGTTCCTCTGCCTCGGTGACCCTGGCCGTCAGAGCCTCTAGTTTTGACTGTATTTGGCCCATAGAAT